>NW_007234589.1:0-3322 GCF_000164805.1 Carlito syrichta
TCTTTAGACCTTGTCACCTCAACAGGGTCACTAGAGAACTGGCAGAGGTGAATGTTCGACAGTCCTTCCAGGTGCCACAGACATTGTGATTTGACTCCTTCCCTGTATTCAGACCAGCCTAACTGCATCCAGCTTTATTGGATTCCTCAGTCTTCAATTGAAGGAGAAAAAGTCCACTTTATTCATTTGGAAATGTGTGAGTACTCTGTTGAACATGATAAAGTTTCAAATGAAGTCTTAGGCAGACCTCATAGTCCTCAGAGCCTGCAGTCTAGATGAGGCTGACAGATGTCACTTCTCTACCCATGTATCACAGACACATGCCTTTTGAATCAGATTTTAGGGTGATGTTTGGCCATGAACATGGCGTAGGTCAGTGACACCTGCTCTCTTCCTTTTCTCAGGCCATGACTCTGTCACCCAGAGTCCAATGTCAGGGTATTATGCCCAAGGCAGTTGTGACCAATTCACACTCAATTACGGAACACAACCCTCACTGTTTCTGTTTCTGTTGGAACTGTGTTCCATAATTCATGTGTTTTAACCGCTATATTGTTCATTATCGGTGTTCCATTGGTCAACATGGTGTTTTGTTATTCTCTATCTACCAAAAGTCCGTAGTATAGTTTATAGTTCTTGTTGGAGGGTTTGACCCATGTTTCACTTATTATGTCTTTAAGATCTATGATTTGTAAGTAGGCCTGTTCATAGCTAAGCTGTTGACATGCTTCTGGACACAAGAGGGAGCTTTGTTACTCTCAGTGGTCACAAGTCACCAATATTCCAGTGTAGCCATTGAGATTCATTTTAAATTGGGCAATTTCTTCCCCCATGCCTATGACAGCTAAAAACATCATCTCAACTATGAACAAGCTGGGTACCTGCCAAGTGAGACAAAAATATTGCCCTTTTCCTTCCAGAAAGCATGTGAGCTTCTGGTCCAGAATTTTGAGGAAAAAGATTGGATCCATGCCCAGACTCTAGACATGTGATGGTAGGAGAATAACCTATCAGAAGAGGGAGATTTTAGACCCTGACTCAGCTAAGGTAACCAAGACAGTTGTCTCAAATCACGATCCCTGACTTTCTGGAAGTGGACTCTTAATTTTTCCTGTTTTCCCACTGAGAGTTTGATGTTACTGTGTTGGGAGCTGCCAGTGGAGGGGACATGTCTAAAGAGGGATCTGCTTCATGTGGCAAACCCTCATCCAAATTCAACTGGAGGAAACCTACCTGATGCAGAGCATCAGAGACACCCAGAACCATCATTCTCCTGGTAAGTTTGAGGAAGAAGTACACCCTTATGAATATTGACACCTGGAGACTCCACATCCAGGAAAAACAAAGAGTGCCAAACATCTATATTTCATCTTTTGTGACCTGATGCAGAACATCTGACACACCCAGAACCATCATTCTCCTGGTAAGTCTGAAAAAGGGGTGCACACATAGGTGGTATTGATGCCTGAAGGCTCCATGTCTGGGAAAATGAAGAGTGTTGAATACCTATATTTCATACTTTGTGTCTCACCCCAAGTTCTCCGTGATCACACGGTTGTCTGTTTTAATTGTGAGTCCTGTCTAGGTTTTCATTTCTTCTACCCTCTTGCATTGAAACAGCTACAGTTGCTCAGCTCAGTTGAAATCACCGGACCTGAGTTTTTCAGCACACATTGCTTCTCTCTTTCAGAAAAACCTGTGTGATGCCTGTTTGCTTTGGCCTGTTGTTCTAGGACACGTTTGCCAGATTTTGATAACAGGAGAAGCAACGAGGAAAAGAGTCATGGCACACGCTAACTTGGAGAAAAGGCTAGCAAAAACCATTTTTATAATCTGTGCAATGCCTCTTAAGCAAAATCCATGGTGTGGACTGCATCCAAATTCAAGACTCTTCTGCAACCCTTGACTGTTTTAGCCACACAGGATCTCCTCTCTCATTCCTCTTCAGCTTGTAATCTGTAGAGTTGACTGAGCAAGTGTCTTCTTCCGGCAGATCGTTCTCTTGTATCCCCATTATGTCCTATGAGGAGAGGATCTTTCTGTTGTTGTTGTTGTTGTTGTTGTTGAAAAACAACCACTTCCTGATGCCTTCCAGCTAATTTAGTTAGGACTTGGTTGTCCCTCATTCTCTGTGATTGATCTTTCAACCTTGTCACTTCAACAGAGTCACTGGAGAACTGGCAGAGATGAACATTCATCAGACCTTCCGGGTGCCACACACTGTGATTTGACTCCTTCCCAGCATTCGTACCAGCCTAACTGCATCCTGCTTTATAAGAATCATCCATCCTCAACTGAGGGAGAAAAAGTGTGCTTGATTAATTTGGAAGTGTGTGAGTACTCTAGGGTGAACATGATAAAGATTCAATTGTTGTATCAGGCAGACTTCATATTCCTCCAAACTGGAAGTCTAGATGAGGCTGATGAGAGTCACTTCACTACTCAGGTATCATAGACATATGTCTTTTAAATCAGCCTTTAGGGTGGTGTGTGACAATGAACATGGGGTAGGCTACTGATACCTGCTCTCTTCCTTTCCTTAGGCCATGACTGTGTCACCCTGAGTTCACTGTCAGGATATTAGGCCTATGGCATTTGTGACCAATTCACACTCACTTATGGAACACAACCGCTACAAAGAGTCTGTCAGAACTTCTGCTCCCAAACCAATATGTTTTGCTCGCTATACTGCTTATTGTCAGTGTTCTATTGGTCAATATAGTTTTTTGGTTTTCTCTGCTTGCCAGTCATCTGTAGAATCGTTGTCTACCCCTCTGTGAAAGGTGGGACACAGGTTTTACTTCATGTGTCTTTAAGATCTGTGTTTGTGAGTAGGCCTCTTCATAGCTAAACAGTGTATAGCCTTATTGGGCCAAAAAGGGAGCCTTATCACTCTCAGTGGACACAAGTCACCAATATTCCCATGTAGTCACAGAGATTCATTTTGGATTGGGCAATTTGTGTCCTCATGCCTGTGGCAGCTGAAAACATCATCTCAACTACAAACAGGTTGGGTACTTGCCAAGGGAAAGGGAAATATTGCCCTTTTCCTCCAAGAAAGCAGTTGGGCTATTGGCCCAGGATCTTTGGGGAAACAGATTGGATCGATGCGCAGACTCAGCACAGGTGAGTGAGAGAATGACCCAGCAGAAGAGGGAGATGTTGATCCCTGACCCAGCAAGCCTAACCAAGACAGTTGTCTTAAGTCATGATCTCCAACTTTCTGAAAGATGACCCTTAATTTTCCTGTTCTGCTGCTGGAAGTTTGATGTTGTTGTGTTGGGAGCTGAGAGTTGAGGGGACGTGTCTGCAGAGGGAGCTG
>NW_007234589.1:3342-12618 GCF_000164805.1 Carlito syrichta
TTTGAATCAGATTTTAGGGTGATGTTTGGCCATGAACATGGCGTAGGTCAGTGACACCTGTTCTCTTCCTTTTCTCAGGCCATGACTCTGTCACCCAGAGTCCAATGTCAGGGTATTATGCCCAAGGCAGTTGTGACCAATTCATACTCAATTACGGAACACAACCCCCACTGTTTCTGTTTCTGTTGGAACTGTGTTCCATAATTCATGTGTTTTAACCACTATATTGTTCATTGTCGGTGTTCTATTGGTCAACATGGTGTTTTGTTATTCTCTGTCTACCAAAAGTCCATAGTATAGTTTATAGTTCTTGTTGGAGGGTTTCACCCATGTTTTACTTAATATGTCTTTAAGATCTATGATTTGTAAGTAGGCCTGTTCATAGCTAAGCTGTGAATAGCCATATTGACATGCTTCTGGACACAGTAGGGAGCTTTGTTACTCTCAGTGGCCATGAGTCACCAATATTCCAGTGTAGTCATTGAGATTCATTTTAAATTGGGCAATTTCTTCCCCCATGCCTATGACAGCTGAAAACATCATCTCAACTATGAACAAGCTGGGTACCTGCCAAGTGAGACAAAAATATTGCCCTTTTCCTTCCAGAAAGCATGTGGGCTTCTGGCCCAGGATTTTGAGGAAAAAGATTGGATCCATGCCCAGACTCAGGACATGTGATGGTAGGAGAATAACCTATCAGAAGAGGGAGATTTTAGACCCTGACTCAGCTAAGGTAACCAAGACAGTTGTCTCAAATCATGATCCCTGACTTTCTGGAAGTGGACTCTTAATTTTTCCTGTTTTCCCACTGAGAGTTTGATGTTACTGTGTTGGGAGCTGCCAGTGGAGGGGACATGTCTAAAGAGGGATCTGCTTCATGTGGCAAACCCTCATCCGAATTCATTTGGAGGAAACCCACATGATGCAGAACATCTGACACACCCATAACCATCATTCTCCTGGTAAGTCTGAAAAAGGGGTGCACACATAGGTGGTATTGATGCCTGAAGGCTCCATGTCTGGGAAAATGAAGAGTGTTGAATACCTATATTTCATATTTTGTGTCTCACCCCAAATTCTCCGTGATCACACGGTTGTCTGTTTTAATTGTGAGTCCTGTCTAGGTTTTCATTTCTTCTACCCTCTTGCATTGAAACAGCTACAATTGCTTAGCTCAGGTGAAATCACCGGACCTGAGTTTTTCAGCACACGTTGCTTCTCTCTTTCAGAAAAACCTATGTGATGCCTGTTTACTTTGGCCTGTTGTTCTGGAACATGTTTGCCAGATTTTGATAACAGGAGAGGCAATGAGGAAAAGAGTTATGGCACACGATAACTTGGAGAAAAGGCTAGTAAAAACCATTTTTATAATCTGTGCAGTGCCTCTTAAGCAAAATTCATGGTGTGGACTGCATCCAAATTCAAGACTGTTCTGCAACCCTTGACTGTTTTAGCCACACAGGATCTCCTCTCTCATTCCTCCTCAGCTTGTAATCTGTAGAGTTGACTGAGCAAGTGTCTTCTTCTGGCAGATCGTTCTCTTGTATCCCCATTATGTCTTATGAGAAGAGGATCTTTCTGTTGTTGGTGTTGTTGAAAAACAACCACTTCCTGATGCCTTCCAGCTAATTTAGTTAGGACTTGGTTGTCCCTCATTCTCTGTGATTGATCTTTCAGCCTTGTCACTTCAACAGAGTCACTGGAGAACTGGCAGAGGTGAACATTCATCAGACCTTCCGGGTGCCACAGACTGTGATTTGACTCCTTCCCAGCATTCGTACCAGCCTAACTGCATCCTGCTTTATAAGAATCATCCATCCTCAACTGAGGGAGAAAAAGTGTGCTTGATTAATTTGGAAGTGTGTGAGTACTCTAGGGTGAACATGATAAAGATTCAATTGTTGTATCAGGCAGACTTCATATTCCTCCAAACTGGAAGTCTAGATGAGGCTGACGAGAGTCACTTCTCTACCCAGGTATCATAGACATATGTCTTTTGAATCAGTCTTTAGGGTGGTGTGTGACAATGAACATGGAGTAGGTTACTGATACCTGCTCTCTTCCTTTCCCTAGGCCATGACTGTGTCACCCTGAGTTCACTGTCAGGATATTAGGCCTGTGGCATTTGTGACCAATTCACACTCACTTATGGAACACAACCTCTACAAAGAGTCTGTCAGAACTTCTGCTCCCAAAACAATATGTTTTGCTTGCTATACTGCTCATTGTCAGTGTTCTATTGGTCAGCATGGTTTTTTGGTGTTCTCTGCTTGCCAGTCATCTGTAGAATCATTGTCTACCCCTCTGTGAAAGGTGGGACACAGGTTCATATGTCTCTAAGATCTGTGTTTGTGAGTAGGCCTCTTCATAGCTAAACAGTATATAACCTTATTGGCATGCCTCTGGGCCAAAAAGGTAGCCTTATCACTCTCAGTGGACACAAGTCACCAATATTCTCATGTAGTCACAGAGATTCATTTTGGATTGGGCAATTTGTGTCCTCATGCCTGTGGCAGCTGAAAACATCATCTCAACTACGAACAGGCTGGGTCCTTGCCAAGGGAAAGGGAAATATTGCTCTTTTCCTCCAAGAAAGCAGTTGGGCTGTTGGCCCAGGCTCTTTGGGGAAATATATTGGATCGATGCCCAGACTCAGCACAGGTCAGTGAGAGAATGACCCAACAGAAGAGGGAGATGTTGATCCCTGACCCAGCAAGCCTAACTAAGACAGTTGTCTTAAGTCATGATCTCCAACTCTCTGGAAGATGACCCTTAATTTTCCTGTTCTGCTGCTGGGAGTTTGATGTTGTTGTGTTGGGAGCTGAGAGTTGAGGGGACGTGTCTGCAGAGGGAGCTGTTTCATGTGGCAAACGCTCATCTGAATTCACCTGTAGGAAACCTACCTGATGCAGAGCCTCTGAAACACCCAGAACCATCATCCTCCTAGTAAGTCTGAGGAAGGGGTATGTCCTTAGGCAATATTGATCCCCGGAGACTCCGGGTCAAGGGAAAATGAAGAGTGCTGAATATATTTCATTTTTTGTGCCCACCCCAAAACCTCCATGTTCACAAGTTTGCCTGTTTTCATTGTGGGTCTTGTCTGGGTTTTCATTTCTTCTACCTTCTTGCATTGAAACAGCTACAGTTGCTTAACTCAGGTGAATACACAGAACCCAAGGTTTTCAGCATACATTGTTTCTCTTTTTCAGAAAAACCAATGTAATGACTATTTGTTTTCAGCCTGTTGTTCTGCAACTTGCTTGCCAGATTTTGATAGCAGGAGAAGTAACTAGGAAAAGAGTCATAGCACATGACAGCATGGAGAAGGAAAGACTAGAAAGCAACTCTTTTTGTAATCTATGCAATGCCTCCTATGCAAAAACCATGGTGTGAATTGCATCCAAAGTTGAAGACTATACTGCAAACCCTTGAGTGTTTTAGTCATCACCACATACTGTGTGTCTTGAGGGTAGTCACACAGGATGTCCTTTCTCCTTCCTCATCAGCTTGTAATCTGCAGAGCTGACTGAGTGAGAGTCCTTTTCTGACAGATTATTGCCTTGTATTCCCACAAAGGTCCAACCAGAAGAGGACCTTTCTGTTGTTGTTGAATAACTTTGTACTGTTGTGTCTTGACCCCTCCCTGATACCTTCCAACTCATGCAGCTGGTACTTGGTGGTCCCTCATTCTTTGTGATCGATTTTTTTACCTTGGCACTTCAACAGGAACACTAGAGACCTGGCAGAGGTGAACATTTGCCGGAACTTGCGGGTGCCACAGACTGAGTGTGATTTGACTTCTTCCCTGTGTTCAGACCAGCCTAACTGCATCCAGCTTTGTAGGAATTCTCCATCCTCAACTGAGGGAAAAAAAGTCCACTTGATTCATTTGGAAATGTGTGAATACTCTATGTTGAACATGATAAAGATTCAAATGACATCTCAGTCAGACAGCTCAGTCCTCAGAGCCCAGAGTCTAGATGATGCTGACAGGTGTCACATCTCTACCCAGGTATCATAGGCACATGTTGTTTGAATCAGCCTTTAGGTGGTGCATAACCATGAAAATGGGATAGGCCAGCAATGCCTGCTCTATTCCTTTTCTCAGGCCGTGACTGTGTCACTTTGAGTCCAAAAACTTCCAGAACACCAGAGATCATGTTTTTTGGGCTATTAGGCCCAAGACAGGTATGACCAAGTCACACTCACTTATGGAGCACAACCCCCACAAGGTGTCTGTAAGACCTTCTGCTGCACATTTTATATCATTTGCCTGCTGTGCTGTTCATTATCACTCTTCTGTTGGTCAACATGGTGTTTTGTTGTTCTCTGTAGCCAAATATCCATAGCATCCTTGTCTACCCCTCTGTGGAGGGTGGTACCCAGGTTTTACTTAATATGTCTTTAAGATCTATATTTTGAGAGGAGGCCTGTCTATAGCTATGCAGTGTATAGCTGTATTGACATGCTTCTGAACCCAAGAGGGAACCTCGGCACTCTCAGTGGTCATGAGTCACCAATATTCCTGTGTAGTCAGAGAGATTCATTTTCACTCAGATTGGGCAATTTTCTCACCTCATGCTTATGGCACTGAAAACATCCTCTCAACTATGAACAAACTGGGTACTTGGTGAGGGAGAAGGAAATATTGCCCTTCTCTTTCTGGAAAGCAGGTTTGCTGCTGGCTTAGGATCTGTGGGAAATAGGTTGAATCCATGTCCAGACTCAGGACTCGTGATGGCAGGAGGATAACCTATTAGAAGAGGGAGATTTTGGTCCCCTCGCAAAGCTAACCAAGACTGTTGTCTCAAACCATGATCCCCAGTGTTCTGGAAGTTGAGCCTTAATTTTTCCTGTTCTCCCACTGGGAGTTTGATGTTGCTGTGTTGGGAGCTGACAGTGGAGGGGACATGTCTGGAGAGAGATCAACTTCATGTGACAAACCCTCATCTGAATTCACTTACAGGAAACCTGCCTGATGCAGAGCATCTGAAACCCCAAGAACCATCATTCTCCTGGTAAGTCTAAGGAAGGGGTACACTCTTGGGCAGTATTGATACCTGGAGACTCCAGGTCCAAGAAAAATAAAGTGTTTTGAATATCTATATTTTGTCTTTTGTGTCTCACCCCAAATTCTCTGTGTTCACAAAGTTGTCTGTTTTCATTGTAGGTCATGTCTAGGTTGTCATTTCGTCCACCCTCTTGCAGTGAAATAGCTATAGGGGCTTGACTCAAGTGAACTCACAGGACCTGAAGTTTTTGGCACACATTACTTCCTTCTTGCAGAGAACCCAATGTGATGCCTATTTGCTTTGGGCCTGTTGTTCGGAACATGTTTGCCAGATTTTGATAACAGAAGGAAAAACTAGGAAAAGAGTCATAGCACATGACAGCATGGAGAACAAGAGGTTGGAGAGCAACTGTTTTTGTGATCTCTGTAATGACTCTAAAGCAAAATCCATTGGTGGATTGCATCCAAATTTCAAGACTCTACTGCAAGCCCTTGACTGTTTTAGTCATCTCCACATACTATGTGTCATGAGAGTAACCACACAGTATGTCTATTCTCCTTCCTTCTCAGCTTGTTATCTGCAAGGTTGACTGAGCCCATGGCCTCTTCACACAGATCAGTTCCAGGTATCCCCATTATGTCTAACTCAGCAGAGGATCTTTCTGTTGTTGTTGAATAATTTTGCACTGTTATGTCTATAACCATTCTCTGATGCCTTCCACCTAATTCAGCCTGTACTTTGTGATCCCTCATTCTTTGTGTGTGATCTTTCAACCTTGTCACTTCAAAAGAATCACTAGAGAACTAGCAGAGGTGAATGTTCACCAGACCTTCCAGGTGCCACAGACTGAGAGTGATATGACTCCTTCCCTGTATTTGGACTAGCCTAACTGCATCCAGCTTTATAGGAATCCTCAGTCCTCAATTGATGGAGAAAAGGTATGCTTTATTCATTTAGAACTGTGTGAGTACTCTATGTTGGACATGATAAAGCTGCAATTTAAGTCTCAGACAGACCTCACAGTTGTCAGAGCATGAAGTCTAGATGAGGATGACAGGTGTCACTTCTACCCAGCTATCATACATACATGTCTTTTGAATCAGCCTTTTAGGTAGTATGTGACCATGAACATAGGATAGGACATAAATACCTGTTCTCTTCATTTTCTCAGGCCATGGCTTTGTCCCCCTGAGTCCACGGTCCAGATGTTAGGCCCAAGGAATGTGTGACCAATTCACACTTACTTATGGAGCATGACCTCCACAAGGCATCTGTCAGAACTTCTGCTCCACATTTAATGTCTTTTGCCCACTGTATTGTTCATTGTTAGTATTCTATTGGTCAATATGTTGTTTTGTTATTCTCTGCCTGCCAAACATTCATAGCATTGTTGTCTACCCCTCTATGGAGGGTAGGCCCCAGGTTTTATTTACTGTGTCCTTTAAGATCTATGTTTTATGAGTAGGTCTGTTCATAGCTAAGCCTTATTGACATGCTTCCAGACACAAGAGGGGGCCTCGTCACTCTCAGTGGCCACGAATCACCAATATTCCCATGTAGTCACAGAGATTCATTTTTACTCTGATTGGGCAATTTACTCCTTATTCCTATGGCAGCTGAAAACATCTCTCAACTATGAATAAGCTGGATACTTGCTGAGGAAGAGGGAAATATTGCCCCCTTAATTCTAGAAAGCAGGTGGACTGCTGGCCGAGGATATGTGGTGAAAAAGATTAGATCCATGCTCAGATGCAGGACATGCGGTGGCGGGAGGATAACCGAGCAGAAGAGGCATTTATTGCCCCCTGATTCAGCAAAGTTAAACAAGAAGGTTGTCTCATGCCATGATCTCTGCCTTTCTTAAAGACGACCCTTAATTTTTCATGTTCTCCCACTGGGAGTTTGATGTTGTTGTGTTAGGAGCAGACAGTGGAGTGGATGTGTCTGGAGAGGGATTGGCTTCATGTGACACACCCTCATCTGGATTCACTTGCAGGAAACCTACCTGCTGCAGAGCATCTGACACATGCAGAACCATTATTCTCCTGGTAAGTCTGGGGAAGAGGCACCCTTTGGCAGTTTAACTCCTGGAGAATGTATGTACAGAGAAAATTAACAGAGCTGAATATCTGTAGTTCATCTTTTTTGCCCACCCCAAATTCTCTGTGTTCACAAGATTGCCTGTTTTCATTGTGGGTCCTATCTAGGTTTTTCATTCTTCTACCTTCTTGCATTGAAACAACTACAGTTGCTTGACTCAGGTGAACACATGGAACCCAGCAATTTTTGCACACATTGCTTCTCTCTTGCAGAGAAAATGGTATGATGCCTGTTTGCTTTTGGCCTGTTGTTCCACAACATGTTTGCTGTGTTTTGCTAACGGGAGAAGCAACTAGTAAAAGAGTCATAGCACATGACAGTGTGGATAAGAGGCTGGAAAGCAACCCTTTTTGTAATCTATACAATGCCTCTTAAGCAAAAACCATGGTGTGGATTGCATTCAAATTTCAAGACTATACTGCAAACCCTCGAGTGTTTTAGTCATCTCCACATGCTGTGTGTCAAGAGGGTAGTCACACTGGATGTCCTTTCTCCTTCCTCCTCAGCTTGTAATCTGCTGAGTTGTCTGAGCACAAAACCTCTTCTCACCAGTTGTTCCCATATATCCCCACTATGTCCTACCCAAAAGAGGATCTTTCTGTTCTTGTTGAATAATTTTGCACAGCTGTGTCTACAGCCACTCCCTGATGCCTCCCACCTCATTCAGCTAGTACTTCATGGTCACTCCTTGTGATTGAACTTTCGGCCTTGTCACTTCAGCAGGGTCTCTAGTGGCCTGGCATAGGTGAACGTTTGCCATACCTTCCGGCTGCCACAGATTGAGTGTGATTTCACTCCTTCCCCTTGTTTGGATCAGTCTAACTGCATCCAGATTTATTGGAATCCTCAGTCCTCAACTGAGCGAGAAAAAGTTCGCATGATTCATTTTAAAATGCGTGAGTACTCTATGTTGAACACAATAAAGCTTCAAATGATGCCTCAGGCAGACCTCACAGTCCTCAGAGCCTGAAGTCTAGTAGAGGCTGACAGGTGTCACTTCACTTCTCTACCCACGTATCAAAGACACATGTTTTTTGAATCAGCCTTTAGAAGGGTGAGTGACCATGAACATGGCATAGGCCAGCGATAACTGCTCTTTCTTTTCTCAGGCCATCGCTGTGTCACCCTGAGTTCACTGTCAGTATATTAGGCCCAAGGCAGATGTGATCAACTCACATTCACTTATGGAGCACAACCACCATAAGGTGTGTGTCAGAACTTCTGTTCCACATTTAATGTCTTTTGCCCAATATATTCATTGTCAGAGTTACATTGGTCAACATGGTATTTTGTTATTCTCTGTGACCAAATGTTCATAGCATCAATGTCTCATGTTTTACTTATTGTGTCTTTAAGATCCATGTTTTGTGAGTAAGCCTGTTCATACCTAGCCAGTAGATAGCCTTATTGGCTTGCTTCTGGACACAAGAGGGAGCTTCGTCACTCTCAGTGGCTAAGAGTCACCAATATTCCAGTGTATTTACAGAGATTCGTTTTCACTCAAATTGGGCAATTTCTTCTCTCATGCTTATGGCAGCTGAAAGCATTCTCTCAACTATGAACAAGCTGGGTACTTGCTAAGGGAGAGGGAAATTTTGCTCTTTTCTTTCTAGAAAGCACGTGGGCTTCTGGTCCAGGATCTGTGAGGAAATAGTTTGGATTCATGCTCAGGCACAGAACATGTGATGTTGAGGGAATAACCTAGTGGAAGAGGCAGATTTTTGCCCCTGACTCAGCAAACCTAACCAAGAAGGTTGTCTCAAGCCGTGATCTCTGGCTTTCTAGAAGACGACCCTTAATTTTTCCTGTTCTTCCACTGGGAGTTTGATGTTGCTGTATTGGGAGCTGACAGTCGAAGGACATGTCTGTAGTGGGATCTGCCTCTTGTGACAAACCCTCTTCTGAATTCACATATAGGTAACCTACCTGTTGCAGAGCATCTGAGATACCCAGAGTCATCATTCTCCTAGTAAGCCTGAAAAAGGGGTACACTCTTAGGAGGTATTGACACCTGGAGTCTCCACATGCATGGAAAACAAAAAGTGCTGAACATCTTTATTTCATCTTTTATGCCCACCCCAAATTCTTCATGTTCACAAGGTTACCTGTTTTCATTGTGGGTCCTGTCTAGGTTTTCATTTCTTCTACCCTCTTGCATTGAATC
>NW_007234590.1:0-6838 GCF_000164805.1 Carlito syrichta
GGGTGATTGACGGCCAATCCGCTGTCGTTCAGGAACTCTAGGCCCAAGGCTGGGGTCTCCTTTCCAAATGATCTATGTCTGTTCATGATGTTGCCAACTCCATGCACAAATGGATGCTCTTTTTTTTCTTTTTTCTTTTCTTGAGTCAGAGTCTCACTCCGTCACCCAAGCTTTAGGGTGGTGGCTCGGTCCTGGCCACCACAGTCTCTGCCCACCAGGCTCAGGAAAGTCTTCTCCAGTCTTCTGAGGAGCCAGAATGACAGGCACGCACCACCACACTTGGCTCATTTAGGATGGAGGACATAGAGGAGGTCTCCCAGCATTCTGGGTGGCCAAGGTGGGAGGATGGCTGAAGCCCAGGAGCTCAAGGTCAGCCCGGGACATGCAGGGAGACCCAATCTCTGCACCCATCCAAACTAGGAGTTCGGGGTCGAGGTGCCCATCATCCCAGCAACTCCAGAGGCTGAAGAGGGAGGACAACCAGAGTTCGTGATTTCGAAGCTGGCAGAGAACAATGGTCATGTCCCTGCCCCCCAGCCTGGGCCACAGAGCCAGACCTCTCTCCAAAAACATCTGAATCGTACACAGATATTCAACTGTGCGTGGTGTGTTCACAGGGAGTCTGGCTTAAATCCAGGACAAATAAGATTGGGGGGAAGAAATGACCCCGTGTGATGAATGCGTCCCTGGCCTTTCAGGGTGGAAGGTCTTCATTGCTGAGTCAGATGGTCGACCTGCCTGGGGTACATTTCTCACCTCAGAGAGGAGAGCTGGCATGAACTGGGTCTGGGAGCCTTGGGAACTCCCACAACAAGGTGGGGGAAGCCATTGGCCAGGTGAGTGTTGGGGCTGGAAGGTGCTGAGCTTGGGGGACCCTCACATGTGGGGAGTTGAGCGGGGAAGGACTGAGGGCAGGAGGTTTGCTTGAGAATGGATCTCTTTTTTCTTTTTCTTCTTTCCTCACTAGGTTTCTCAGGCTGCTCTCAAACCACCCAGCTCGGGGCATCCTCTCGGCCTATGCCTCACAAACTACTGCAATCACAGGCTTTCCATTCATCAACATCCTGCCTAATCTTGAACTCTGGGCCAGAGGAAATCTTCCCACCAAGGCCTGACCTCAACCATGGTCTTCTTGGTTTTGCTTGGACTCGAGGTGTGGGCATGCTATGGTGTCCAGCCTGGTCTCAGGTTCCAGGTACCAACCACCACCTCCACCATCTTCCTGTCTTGTCCTCCCTGAGTGTCAAGGAGAGAGGTGTGAGTTGGCCAGCCGTCCCCACCCATCAGAAGTTCTGAGAGTCATGGCCTCCCTTTCCCTGAGGTGGCTCCTTGGAGGAGTAAGTGGATCCACCCTGGGGAACAAAGTGGGTGGTGGCTGGGCACCCTCGTGGGGAAACACCCCTGCTCCATTTGCTCTCCCCATGGTGGACTCGTTGGGCATCTCCAGCCCCGCTCTCTGGGGTCCCGGATCATCCAAATGGAACAGGTTTTGCAGTGGGGCCCCGCATGGGGTGTGGAGGCCTGGCATGGGTGCTCATACCTATCATCACATTGCTCTGGAAGGCCAAGGTGAGAGAATGGCCTGAGCACCTGGGTTCAAGACCAGCCCAGGAACCTTGGTGACATTTCTTCTCTACAAATAGAAAAATGATCCAGGCGAGGTGGTGTATGCCTGTTGTTCTGGCCACTCTGGAGGCCACGGTGGTAGGATCACAGGATCCCAGCTGGTGGAGGCTGCAAAGACCAATAGCGGGCCCCTGCATTTCAGCCTGGGCGAGAGAGTGGGACTCTGACACAGAATAATAATAAAACCACAACCACCACCACAAACACAGTCCAGGCTCAGGGGCTCAGACCTGCATCCCGGCCCTTCCAAGGTCCAGACAAGTGGAGGGCCTGAGACATCCTGTTCTTCCTGCCTGGTATTGAACTCTGGGCCTGAGGCGATCCTCCCATTGAGGCCTGCCCTAACCCATGGTTTTCTGGATTAGTATTGGGGTCAAGGTGGGGGCTTTTTAACGTGTCCAGCCTGGTCTCAGCTCACGGGCTCTGGTCATCCTCCCATCTCAGCCTCCCCGAGTGCAGAGGAGACAGACATGAATCACCATGCTGTCCCCCCAATGGTTTGAGAATCACACCCTCCCTTTTTCTGACACAGCCCCTGGAAAGAGCGAGTGGGTCCACCATGGGGATTGAAGTGGTGGAGGAGTGGGCACCCTGGCAGAGACATGCCCCTGTGACAGTTGCTCCCCTGAGGTAGGCTCGGCAGGCGAATCTGGGTGCTCGCTCCAGGTTCTCAGGTGACCTGAAGGGTTCGGACCTCAGAGTGGGTCCCTGAGAATTGTGTGAAGGGCTGGTGGGGGCACACGCCTGTAATCCCATTGCTTTTGGAGGCTGAGGAGACAAGACGGCCTTAGCTCCCAGTTTCGAGACCAGCCCAGGCACCTTGGTGAAACCTCATTTCTACAAGAAAACAACAAAATGAGCACAGCGTGGTGGTGCACGGTGGTCATTCTAGCCACTTGCAAGGCAGTGGTAGGAAGATCGCTGGAGCCCTGCTGGTGGAGGCCACATTGGCCAAGAGTGGGCCCCTGCACTCCGGGCTGGGCAAGAGTTCGGGAATCCGAATCAGAATACTAATACCAACCACCACCACCACAACCATAGGTCGACCTCAGGTGCTCAGAATGGCATCCTGGCCCTTTGGAGATCAAGGCGACTGGACAGCAAGAGCCTGAAGGTTTGAGACCAGCCCAGAATACTGGACCAGACCTCGTCTCAGTCATCAAAGATAAATCCAAAGATTAGCCTGGCGTTTTCACACAGGCCTGTGGTTCCAGCCTCTCGGGGGGCCGAGGCAGAAGGGTCTGCTGAGCCCAGCAGGTGAAGTCCGCGGTGGCTGTGAGCGTGGCCCTGCACTCTGGTCTGGGCGACAGACCAGGATTCCAACTCCAAATAATAATAATCATCACCACCACTACCACCACCACCCCTGCGACCCAGTGGAATGAGTCACCTTCAGCAAGGGGAGAGATAAAGGCATTTTCTGGCATGTCGTTCACACGAGGTTTCAAAGGTGGCTACCGGGCACATCCATCGCACACCTTTGGCCATGCTCGCCAGAAGGCCTGCCTCAGCCCTCCACAGTTGTGCCCCATGGCAAAGACATGTATGAGCTCACAGAACAGACCGCCCCAAGTTAGGACGGCCATTGGGCATAGAGCGATCAAGGGGGTCCAGCAATGCCACGACCAACCCAGGTTCTGGTTGTCTGGTCTGCCACCTTCAGGCAGGGTTGGGCTCCTTCCTCTGCCAATGACTGCATCATCCCCTGCCCACACAGATCTTTCCCTGGGGAGCTTTGAATGCCCGCCATAATTCTCATGGGAGGCATCTTTCTTTTCACCGGAGTCTACATCAGCCGGGATGGGTCACAGTGGCACAATCATTTCTCCCAGGCTCTCGACCTGCTGGGGACAGGTGGTCCTCTCTCCTCGGCCCCCGAGCATCCAGGACTCAAGAGGCTGCCACGCCTGACTCAATTTTGGGTACCTCTCACCTAGACGAGTTCTGTCAACGTTGCCAGGATTGGTCTCTGATCCCTGGGCTCAGACAGCCTCCCTCCTCGGCCGCCAGGGTGCAGTGCTGACTGCTGTAAGCCACGGTGCATGGCCTGGACTTGCTCGTTCTGGTGGAGGTGGTGATGTGAAGGAATGCCCCGGGACAGAGGCCACCGCATCCCAGAATGACAGGCGTGCCCCATCTTGCAAGGATCATTTGGGATGGAGGGTAGACATGAGGTCTCACCAATTTTCCCAGGCGGATCTCAACCCATGTATTAGGGCCAGCCACTGGCACTGGCTCCCAAAGCACTGGGATGATGAGGCTTATCACCTGAGCCCGGTCTCGATCCTTCATCAAAAATGAACCAGAACGCCTGATGCAGGGTCCCATGACTGGTATCCCAATGCTCTTGGAGGCTAAAGGTGGAAGATGGCTGGAGCCCAGGAGCACAAGGTCATCCCAGATGACGCAGTGAGACCCTATCTCACATCCAAACAAGGGGTTCTGGGGTCGAGGTGCCAGTTGTCCCAGTGAATCTGGAACCTGAGACTGGGGATCACCAAAGGCCGCAATTTTGAGGTTGATAGAGAATGACGGTCGTGACCCTGGGTCCCTGCCTGGGTCAACAGAGCCAGATCCTGTGTCCAAAAGCATCAGAATCGTACCCAGATTCTCAACTGAGCATGGTGTGTTCACAGGGCAACTGGCCATAGAATCATGAAAAATGGGATTGTGGGGGAAGAAATGTCCCTGGTTGAGGAATTTGTCCCTGGCCTTTCTTAGTGGAAGAACCTCATTGCCGGGTCAGAGGGTAGCCTGTCTGGGGCACATTTCCACCTTGAAGAGGAGAGCTGGCAGTAGCCCAGCCAGGGAGCCTGGGAAATCCCGCACCAAAGTGGGGCTGCCATTGGGTAAGGCTGTGGCTGGAAGGTGCCAAGTTTGGGGAATCCTCACATGTGGAAGGGTGAGGGGGAAGGCCTGAGGACAGAAAGTTTGTAGGAGAATGGATTTCTTTCTTTCTGTTTCTTTCTTTCCTTCTTTCTTTCTTTCTTTCTTTCTTTCTTTCTTTCTTTCTTTCTTTCTTTCTTTCTTTCTTTCTTTTCTTTCTTTCTTTTCTTTCCTCACTAGGTTGCCCAGACTGCTCTCATACCATCCAACTTGATCCATCGTCTAGTCCTGGTCCTCTAAAACTGCAGTGATCACAGGCTTTCCATTTGGCCCACATCTCTGTCTGGTCTTGAGAACTCTGGGCCAGAGGCAAACCTCCTGCTAAGGCCTGCCCTCAACCAAGGTATTCTGGGTTTTGCTTGGGGTCGAGTTGTGGACTTGCTGTGGTGTCCATCCTGGTCTCGAGCTCCTGGGCTCAGGTCATCTTCCCGTCTCAACCTCTGTGAGTGCCAAGGAGAGAAGTTTGAGTCAACCAGGTGCTTCACACCAGACGGTTTGAGAGTCACTCCCTTTCCCAGGGTTGAGCTCTGGGAGGATTGAGAGGGTCCGCACTGGGGAATGAAGCCTGCGGAGGCATGTGCTCCCCAGCAGAGACACATCCCTGAGCCAGGAGCTCTCACAGGGCGGGCTAGGTGGGCAAATCTGGCTGCCCACTCTGGGGTCCCGGGTCATCAGAATGTCGCGGGCCTGGCGGTGAGGCTTCAAAAGGGGTGTGACGGCTGGGCTTGGGGTCTCACACCAGTCACCCCAGTGCTTTGGGAGGCCAAGGGGAGAATCTGGCCTTAGCACCCAGGTACAAGACCAGCCTGGGAATCTTAGTGAGACTTCGTTTTTACAAGAAACTAATAAATTGGGCCTAGTGTGGTGGCGGACATCTGTTGTTCTGGCCACTCAGGAGGCTGCAATGGGAAGATCACCAGAGCCCAGCCAGTGGAGGCCGCAGTGGGTGAGAGTGGGACTCTGCACTCTGACCTGGGTGAAAGATCAGAACTTTGACTCAGAATAATAACACCAACCACTACCACAACTACAGGCCAGTCTCAGGAGCTCAGCCTGGCATCCCAGCCCTTCGGAGCCCCAGGAAAGTGAATGGCCTGAGCCTGAGGATTCGACATCAGCTCAGGACATCGGGCAAGACCTCGTCTCGGCCGTCAAAAATAAATCCAAAGATTAGCTGGGCGTGATGTCACAGTCCTGTGGTTCCAGCTACTCGGGTGGGAGGAGGCGGGAGGATCACCTGACCCTGGCAGGTGGAGTCTGCAGTGGTCTTGAGCATGCCTCTGCTCCAGCCTGTGTGATAGAGTGATATTCTGACCCAAATAATAGTAATCGTCATCATAATCAGCACCACCAACCCTGCCATGCAGCGTGAGTGTTCACCCTCAGGGATGGGAGAGGAAAATGCACTTTCTGTCCTGTCATTCACAGGAGGTTTCAATGGTGGCCACCGGGTATGTCTGTCCCATGCCTTCAGCCATGGGCCACAGAAGGCCTGCCTCCACCCTCCACACTCATGCCCCATGGTATAGACTCGTGAGCTTGAGGACTTATTGTGTCCATCGGGAACAGAGTGAACGAGATGGTCTGGCAATGCGTCAGAGAGCCCAGGTTCCAGTTGCCTGATCTGCTACCTTCAGTCACGGGAAGGCCCCCATTCTCTCCTGATCACTCCAATGTCCCATGTCCACACAGACCATTCCCTGGGAGGCGTGGACACCAATTGTGATGCATGTGGGACATGTATATTTTGTCACTGGAGTCTCCATCCCTCATGTTGGGTCACAGTGGCATGATCATGGCTCCCACGGCCTCAACCTGATGGGCCCAGGTGGTCATCCCGCCTCCTCCCATGAGAAGCCAGGACTCTGGGGGCCACCCTGGCTGATTCGATATTGGGGACCTCTCACCCAGATGAGGTCTGACCATGTCACCCATGCTGGTATCTGACCCCTGGGCTCAGACAACCTCCTGCTTCAGCCTCCCCGGTTACGGGGCTGAGGACCATGAGACAAGGTGCCCTGCCTGGACTCACATGTTCTGTTGGTTGGGGCGATGCTAAGGAACACCCTGGGAAGGAGGCTACTGCATCCCGTGTATCCGTGTTTGTGGGTGTCACCACAGGTGACTCCAGTGTCTGCATTCTGGGAAGCGATGAGGATTTACTACATGGCCCAGACTGGTCTCAAAATCCAGGGCTCCAGTGATCCCTCGCGTTGGCCTCTCAAAGGCACAGCCCGATTGTCTGCCAATCCACTGTCTTTCAGGAACTGTAGTCCCAAGACTGGGGCCTCCTTCCCAAATGATCTGTCTTTTTGCAACGATCCCA
>NW_007234591.1:0-1113 GCF_000164805.1 Carlito syrichta
CTTGGGCAAGGTGGCCAGAACTCGTCTTGGAGTAAGGGCCCAAAATCGAGTCAGATGTGGTGGGACCCGGAGTCCATGTTGCTTGTGGGCCAAGGCTGGAGGACCAGAAGAGCCTCACAGGTTAAGGCCCCAAAAGCCACGATCATGCTGCTGGGCCCTAGCCCAGGAAATGGAGACTCCAGTACAAAAAAGATAGCCCTTTCCCCCCAGGACCCCCACATGTGAGGGTCCCCCAAACTCGGTACCTTACAGCTCCAACCCCCAAATGGCTGCTCCTGCTTAGGTGCAGGAGTTCCAGAGACTCTCTGTCTGGGATCCTGTCGACTCTCCTTTCCAAGGTGAGAAATGTGCCCCAGGGGGACTGGTCCTCTGACTCGGCACTGAGGATGTTACACCAAGAAAGGCCAAGGACCCATCCCACACCCAGGGACATTTCTTCCCCCCAAGTTCCATTTTTTCTGACTCTAAAGCCAGTCACCCTTTGAACACACCATGCGCAGTTGAGAATTTGTTTATGATTCTGATGTTTTTGGAGACAGGGTCTGTCTCTGTGACCCAGGCTGGGGCCCAGAGACACGACCTTTGTTCACTGCCAGCCTCAAAATCGCGGGCTCTGGTGATCCTCCCACCTTAGCCTCTGGAGTGGCTGGGATGATAGGCACTATGTTCCCAGAACCCGTTTGGATGGGTGCAGAGATGGGGTCTCCATGTGAGGCCAGGGTTGACTTTGAGATATGGGCTACACTCATCCTCCTGATTTGGCCTCCCACTGGAGCACTGGAATTCCAGTCATGGCCCACCGTGACTGGCCTTCTGGTTCATTTTTGATGAAGGATCGAGGCCAGGCTCGAGAGCTCAACCTAATCATCCCAGTGCTTTGGGAGGTTGAGGCCAGCGGCTGGTCTGAGCCCAAGGTTCTGAGATAAACCCGGGCAACTAGACAACACCTCGTCCCTACGCTCCCTCCCAAATGTGCTGTGTGCAGCGATGCATGCCTGTCGATCTGGCTCCTTGGAAGGCCAGTGGGAAAGGTTCACCATAGTATTGTGGGTCGAGGCTGTGGTGGCCGGCAGAGAGCCACTGCCATTCACCCTGGATGACAGAGTGAGACTC
>NW_007234592.1:0-6583 GCF_000164805.1 Carlito syrichta
ATAGCCGCCCATATTGTTGAGGCAGTGGGTGGAGTTGTGGCATGGGTTGTGTCCGGAGGTGCATTCATTCACGTCTGAGGACAAAGTGGAGGTCAAGCCCTGGCCCTGACCGGCTCAGCCCTTCCCTGCATTCACTGCACCCACTTTCCTATCTGTCCACTGCCCCAGACCGGGCACCACGACTGCACGAGCTGCCGCTTGGTGACCTTCAACTTCGCTTTCAAAGCAAGTTGTGGTGGCTTCCCTGCAAGATGGACACAGTAGGAACCGTGGTCCCCAGTTTATAGGAGGTGTCACCAGGAGGGAAACCGAGTCACAGGGACTGGACTTCTTGGTCAAGAACTCTGGCTGCTCCCTCCTCGGCCAGGGCAGAAGATCCCCTCTTAGAAAAAGAAGTGACACCTTCCACTCGCCCATGACAGTTGAGGAAGGGGTGAGGCCTGCAGCTGCATGGGGGAAATCCAGGCCCAGAGAGCCCTGCTGCCTCCCTGTCTTTCAGTGGGAACTTTCAGGGGGAGGAATCCTCCACTGGGGGCCTGGTGGGGCCTTGACCTGGGGGGACCCCGTGTCTCTTCTCCCCCAGCTCCATCCCAGCTCCTGTCCGGCCTCACAGTGTCCTCGCCTCACAGTGTCCTCTACCTGCGCAGAGCCTCGGGTCCTCTGGCCTGAACACAAAGCCGGGCTGGCACAGGCAGGTGTAGCTGCCCGGGGTGTTGACGCAGGTGCCGTGGCTCCTGCAGAGTCTGGGGTTCTGCTGACATTCGTCCACGTCTGCAAGCAGAAGGGCGGCAGAAGGGCGCCTGCAGCCGGGGGTGCCCTTCGGGCTGGGGGTCGGCCACGGAAGCATCCAGAAGGCGCTCCTCCCATTCCCGACTGGCACTGAGGCATCCACTGGCTCGGTGGTGGCCCAGACCCTCTTGTCCAGAGGCCACCCGAGGCCTCCTGGCTCCTCTGCCGGCCTGGGCAGCTCCATCTGGGGTGGGGAGCACCACAGCCCCCCGGGGCCGGCCTGGGGATTCGGGGCAGACACCAGGGTGGGTCTTCCCAGGACCAAGTGGGGGAGACGCTGCTTCTCCAGCAGGCCGGGTCTGGCTTCCCTCGGCCTCCTCCCCAGGGCGGCTGCTCCCTGGCCGAGTTCTCCTTGGAAGCCGGTGGCCCTGGCAGGACGGTGCTGTCCCATCCACGCTGAGAACCAGCTCCGGGGGATGGCCCCAGACCCGTCCCTGAGCCCGGACCCAGAGATGAGGCTCAATGGCTGGGGGGAGAGGGCACCAGGTCGGTGGCCAGGCGAGGGGACCTTGGAGGTGGCTTTTTTATTTCTTTTGTTCCTGTTTTTATTTTTCATTTTTCAATTTTTTTTTCTGAGTGGGAGTCTCACTCTGTCACCCGGGCTGGAGTGCAGTGGCACTCCATGGCCATCGCAGCCTCGACCTGCTGGGCTCAGCTGATCCTTCCGCCTCAGCCTTCCACGTAGCTGGAACCACAGGCGCACGACACCGTGCCTGGATAACTTTTGATTTACTGTAGAGTTGAGGTCTCGCCATGTTGCTCAGGCTAGTCTGGAATCCACGGGCTCAGGCAATTCTCTTGCCGCCACCTTCCAAAGTGCTGGGATTACAGACGTGAGCCACCACACCTGGCTTTTTTTTTTTTCCTCCCTATTTTAGAGACAGGGTCTCTCACTGTCGTCCAGACTGTAGTGCAGTGGAAGCCTCACCACCACGCTTGGCTAATATTTGTTGTTTTTATAGAGATGGGATCTCTGTTGCCCAGACTGGTCTCAAACTCCTGGCCTCAAATGATTTTCTTGCCTCAGCCTCCCAAGTAGCTGGGACTCTAGGTGGGCACCACCGCACCCAGCTAATTATTTTCATTTTTGTAGGGACAGGCTCTTGCTATGTTGCCCAGGCTGGACTTGAACTCCTGGCCTCAAGCAATACTCTCACCTCCGCCTCCCAAAGAGCTGGGATTACAGGCATGAGCCACAGCACCCACCCCTTTTTCTGATCCCCGGAGAGGCATCCCATCTGTGGCCGTGGCAATAGTGGTGAGAATCCACGAGTGAGCAAAGCCAGCCAAAGACCCAGTGGCTGGACCAGGAGTAGATACCGATGGGGAGGCGGCCGCTGATTCTGTCATCTCGTTCTTTGCATTCCAACAGGGACATGAGCCTGCAGGCCCCACCAAGTGGGCACAGCTTCCATTTCTGTCCCCCCGTGGTCCAGCCCAGGGCTGGCCTTGGGGGACGCTTGGGCCTGGGGCAGTGGCCCCGGCGATGCTCTCTTACCCTCTGGTCCAGACCAGAACCTCGTCCTTCTAGTGTGTTTGGGGTCGATGTCATCCTGCCCACTCCCTGGCCACGGCATCACCCCAAACCTCCGTCTCTGGAGTTGCTGTCAGGCCCGTGACCGGAAACTCTCAGGGAGAGTCAGGGCGGAGCCTTGGGTGGGGAAGGGGCAGAGGCCGAGCACCCAGGAAGGCCATCAGGGCCCCAGGAGGCGTCTTCTCCAGGCGGGGCTCTTGGCTAGGAATAGCTGTCCGGCCCCTGCCGGTTTCCGGGTAGGGTCTGGGGTCCCTTACAGTGGAGGCAGGGAGAGTTCCAGGCGTGGCTGAGCCACGTGGGCCCCAGTGGGAGCTGGTCTCATCCCAACAGTCACTGATGACATCGCAGGGGATGGATATTGCGTGGAGCGCCCTTGCCGTGAGCTCGTGAGTGTTCTGAGTGCCAGCTCCCGCCCTTTGTCTGTTTGAGTCAGTCTCAGTCCGTCGCCCAGCCTGAAGTGCAGTGGCATGACCAAGGCTCACCACAACCTCGACCTCCTGGGCTCAAGCAATCCTCCTGCCTCAGCCTCCTGAGTAGCTTGGATTACAGGGGCACACCACCGTGCTCAGCTAATTTTTTGATTTTTTTTGTAGAGATGGGGGTCTCGCTGGTCTTGAACTGGGCCTAAGTGATCCACCGACCCTGACCTCCCAAAATGCTGGGATTACAGGTGTGAGCCACCGTGCCCAACTGGGACTCTTTTTTCCCTTTCTTTTCTCTGTTTTTTGTTGGTTTGTAAGGTTTTATTTTGGAGACAGGTCTTGCTGTGTTGCTCAGGCTGGAGTGTAGTGGCATGATTGTGGCTCACTACTGCCTCAACCTCCCTGGACTCAGGTAATCCTTCTGCCTCAGCTTCCCAAGTAGATGGGACCACAGGTGCACACCACCACGCCCGGCTATTTTTTTTTTTTTTTTTTTTTAGTGAGAGTCTCACTCTGTCATCCAGACTGGAGTGCAGCAGCCACTCCCGGCCACCGCAGCCTCTACCCACTGGGCTCTGGCGATCCTTCCGCCTCAGCCTTCCGAGTAGCCGGAATTACAGGCGCGCGCTACCACACCCGGCTGATTTTTTTATTTATTGTAGAGATGAGGTCTCACCTGCCCAGGCGGGTCTCGAACCCATGGGCTCAAGCAATCCACTCACCTCAGCCTCCCAAAGGTGCGGGATTATAGGCTGAGCCACCGAGCCCGACTCGCCTGGCTATTTTTTACATTTTTTTTAAAAATGGAGATAGTCTTGCTATGTTGCCCAGGCTGGCCTCGAAATCCTGGGCTCAGCAATCCTCCCGCCTTGACCTCTCAAAGTGCTGGGATTTCACTACTATTATCACACCTCACACGTCAACAGTGCTTTCTGAATAAGTGTCCAGGCCAATGTCATCCACACAGCAGTCAGAATTTGAGTCCAGGCAGCTGGTCCCTGAGCCTGCCCTTGGCCCTCACACCACCCTGCCTCGCTGTGCTGGTGGGACAAGGACACGCACACCCTGTCCCATCTCGGACCCCAGGCACTGAGCCTCCATCCAGGGCCCCGCCCCTTGGATGCTGCAGGAACAGCTCTGGTGACCCCTAACCTCATGGAGAGAGCGACTGGGGACAAGGGGTGGCTCTTACCTTCACACGTGTTCTCACTCTCGTTCCTGAAACTTGTTGCCCCAGAAACGAGCCCGTATCCTGGGCTACACGTGCAGTAGTAGCTCCCATCCGTGTTCCTACAGTCTGCGAATTTCCCGCAGGACACATTTGAGGGTGGCACACACTCATCGATGTCTAGGACACAACAGGGCAGAGGGTTACTGAAGGAAGCCAGAGCATAACCCCAAAGGGGTAAGTTCCCTCAGGACAGAGACTCGATCACCCAACCTGACTCCCTGGCAGGGGCCTGGTGCCTTGTAGCCTTTGGAAAGAATCTTGAGCTGTGCTGCAGCTGGAGCAAGCCATTCCTGCAGGCCACCCTATCAGCCCTGCTCCTCTCAGTTCTCTGGCTGGTGCCCCAGATTTGGAGACCGCAGGTAGTGCCGAGATAGCAGATGGGCAGGAAGGTTGGCCTCCCCCTTCTCAGTCACAAGGGTAAACTGAGACACAGACTCCAGACTCCTGGGGAGCCAGCCCCTCTCCCTCCAGGAAGCCATGCCAGTTCACTTCTTCTCCCTCTGCCTTCATAGCCTTTCCTTTCTGTGTCCTCTGGCCGCGTGACAGTGGCCCCTAACGACCACTCACGTCCCTCACCGGCCCCGGGCACTGCCTCATAACCTCTGACACGCCCCCACATGCCCGCGTCTGTACCGTCACAGGTTTCTGTGGGGCTCATGAAAATCTCCTCAGACGAAGAAATGAAGCCCGGGTTGCAGCGACAGGCGGTGGCGTTGACGCATGTGGAACTGGCAGGGCACCACCGGGCACAGCCTGCGGGGGCAGAGGGCGTGGTCAGAAGGCGAGGGCAGAGCCAGGCGCTGGGGAGGGGTCAACAGGTCCCAGGTGAGGGGGTGCAGGGGGAGGTGGAGGCGGCCTCTCACTCCCTGGGGTGTGGGATGAGGGGGCCTGGGCCTTCCCCGGCTGTGGCCACACCGCTCCCCACAGACTCACCCCCAGAGTTCTGGGTTCCTGCTCCCTGCAGAGTCAGTAAGACGCACAGCACTGCAACAGAGAGGACAGGGGCCAGGGGGACCCCAGAGCCAGAGAGGAGGCCTGAGGGTGATGCATTTGGGGGGACGGGGCTGCTGACCCCTGCCAGGCTCAGGTCCTGTCCATGGCTCAGAGGGAGCCAAAGTGTGGCACGCCAGAGGGTCTGTCACCCGTTGTCTTTTTTCTTTTTGAGGAGACAGGATCTTGCTCTGTTGCCCAGACTGGAGAGCAGTGGCTCGATCTTAGCTCACTGCAGCCTCCAACTCCTGGCCTCAAGTGATCTCTTGTCTCAGCCTCCTGAGTAGCTGGGACTACAGGCACGCGCCACCACGCCTGGCTAATTTTTAAAAATATATTTAGAGATGGTTGTGGTCTCTGTGCTTTCAAGGCTGTCTTGAACTCCTGGGCTCAAACAATCCTCCTGCCTTTGCCTCGTGAGTAGCTGGGACTACAGGCAAGTGCTATCATGGGTAAAAGTAGCCCAGCTACTTTATTTTTTTATTTCTATTTTGATTTTTGAGTTGGAGTCTCACTCTGTCACCCAGACTGGAGTGCCGTGGCCACTCCCGGCCACCGCAGCCTCGACCTGCTGGGCTCTGGCGATCCTTCCGCCTCAGCCTTCCGAGTAGCCGGAACTACAGGTGCACGCTACCACGCCCGGCTAGTTTTTTGATTTATTGTAGAGATAAGGTCTCGCCAGGTTGCCCAGGCGGGTCTCGAACCCGCGGGCTCAGGCAATCCACTCACCTCAGCCTCCCAAAGGCGTGGGATTACAGGCTGAGTCACCGAGCCTGGCTTATTTTTTTATTTTTTTGTAGAGACCAGAGCTTGCTGTGTTGCCCAGCTGGTCTCGAACTCTGGGATCAAGTGATACTCTTGTCTCAGCCTTGCAAGTTGCTGTCCTTTCTTTAGGTTGAAATGGAGGGCCAGAGCGGGTCCTCTCGATCCCCGGCTCTAGGCGCTCCAGCCTCGCACCCTTCCTTGTGCACACACGCCACACCACCACCGCTGTCAGCCACAGTGGCTTGTCCTGGGACCCAGTGGTGACATATCGCCCGGGCTCCCCACATGCAGGAACTCACGGCGGGCGCCTGATGGAGCCCCGGGGGAGGGTGAACCCACCACCACCACTCCTGCTGCTCCGGGGGGGGGGGCCCCCACCAGGGCACGACCTGGAGTCCTCCTCAGGTCACCAGGGTCTTCAGAGATGGGGACCTGGGGACCTCCCTACCCTCCACCAGAGAGACACAGAGAGAGACAGAAGTGGGGAGAAAACAGATGAGAGAGAGAGAGAGAGACACAGAGAGACAGAAGTGGAGAGAAAATAGAGAGAGACAGGGATGAGAGACAGAGATAGAGAGATGAGAGAGACAGAGAGATGAGACACAGAGATGAGAGATGAGACAGAGAGAGAAATGGAAAGAAAAGAGAGACAGGGGCCAGGCTCGGTGGCTCAGCCTGTAATTCCAGCACTTTGGGAGGCCGAAGTGAGTGGATTGCCTGAGCCAGCGGGTTCGAGACCCGCCTGGGCAACTTGGCGAGACCTCATCTCCACTATAAATCAAAAACTAGCCAGGCGTGGTAGCGCGTGCCTGTAGTTCCAGCTATTTGGAAAGCTGAGGCGGAAGGATCGCC
>NW_007234592.1:6603-7716 GCF_000164805.1 Carlito syrichta
GCTCTGGCGATCCTTCCGCCTCAGCCTTCCGAGTAGCCGGAACTACAGGTGCACGCTACCACGCCCGGCTAGTTTTTTGATTTATTGTAGAGATAAGGTCTCGCCAGGTTGCCCAGGCGGGTCTCGAACCCGCAGGCTCAGGCAATCCACTCACCTCAGCCTCCCAAAGGCGCGGGATTGCAGGCTGAACCACCGAGTCCGGCTTATTTTTTTATTTTTTTGTAGAGACCAGGGCTTGCTGTGTTGCCCAGCTGGTCTCAAACTCTGGGATCAAGTGATACTCTTGTCTCAGCCTTGCAAGTTGCTGGGAGTACAGGCGTGAGCCACTGTGCCCGGCCCCATCGTCCTTTCTTTAGGTCGAAATGGAGGGCCAGAGCCGGGTCCTCTCGATCCCCGGCTCTAGGCGCTCCAGCCTCACGCCCTTCCTCGGGCACACAAGTGCACACACGCCACACCACCAAAGCCGTCAGCCACAGTGGCTTGTCCTGGGACCCAGTGGTGACATATCGCCCGGGCTCCCCACACGCAGGAACTCACAGCGGGCGCCTGATGGAGCCCCGGGGTGGGGGGGTGAGCCCCCCACCACCACTCCTGCTGCTCAGGGTGCCCCCCACCAGGGCACGACCTGGAGTCCTCCTCAGGTCACCAGGGGCTTCAGAGATGGGGACTTGGGGACCTCCCTACCCTCCACCAGAGAGACAGAAGTGGGGAGAAAACAGATGAGAGAGAGAGAGACACACACAGAGAGACAGAAGTGGAGAGAAAATAGAGAGAGACAGGGATGAGAGACAGAGATAGAGAGATGAGGGAGACACAGAGAGCCAGAGATGAGACAGAGACTCAGAGAGACAGAGACACAAAGATGAGAGACAGAGAGAGAAACATAAAGAAATGAAAGACAGAGAGATGAGAGAAGACAGAAAGAGCAAGAGAGGAGAAAGACTTGGCAAGGGAAACAGAGAAAGACAGAGACAGAGATGGAGAGAGAAATAAGGAACACAGAGAGAGAGAGTCACAAACACACAGGGGGGAGGGGGCAGTGAGGATGAGGGACAGTGAGAGCTAGGGACAGCAGGGACAAGGGACAGCGAGGGAACAGATAAGGAAAGAGGG
>NW_007234592.1:7736-10504 GCF_000164805.1 Carlito syrichta
AAAAAGAAAATGAAGCCGGGCTCGGTGGCTCAGCCTATAATCCCGCGCCTTTGGGAGGCTGAGGTGAGTGGATTGCCTGAGCCTGCGGGTTCGACACCCGTCTGGGCAGCGAGACCTCATCTCTACAATAAATCAAAAAATCAGCCGGGCATGGTAGCACACGCCTGTAGTTCCAGCTACTCGGAAGGCTCGCCGGAGCCCAGCAGGCGAGGCTGCGGTGGCCGGGAGCGACCACTGCACTCCAGTCTGGGTGACAGAGTGAGACTCCAACTCAAAAAAAAAAAAAAAGAAAAGAAAAAGAAAAAGAAAATAGAGACAGGGACAAGAGACAGAGATAGAGAGATGAGAGAGACATAGAGAGCCAGAGATGAGACTGAGACTCAAAGAGACAGAGACACAGAGATGAGAGACAGAGAGAGAGACATAAAGAAATGAAAGACAGAGAGAAGAGAGAAGACAGAAAGAGCAAGAGAGGAGAAAGACTTGGCAAGGGAAACAGAGAAAGACAGAGACAGAGATGGAGAGAGAAATAAGGAACACAGAGAGAGACAGTCACAAACACACAGGGGGGAGGGGGCAGTGAGGATGAGGGACAGTGAGAGCTAGGGACAGCAGGGACAAGGGACAGCGAGGGAACAGATAAGGAAAGAGGGTGATGGAAACAGACGGAGGGAGGGACGGGCATCCCGGCAGCAGGTGGGGTCCAGAGAGGGCTGGAGGGGACGTGAGCCCCTGGAGACCTGGGAATATTGGGGAAGCAGCCAAGACCCCCATGACTTGAGGGGGGTGTCAGGCAGAGGGATGTGGACTGGGGTGGCAGCTGGGAGTGAGTCACTTCCTGGACCAAAGGGGAGGACTGACTCACCACGCTGTCGCCCCAATTCACCCTGGAGGAGGCTCCCAAGTGAATTCCGGGCTGGGTCACTGTAAGCCCAGCTTGGCGGGTGTCTGGGGCAGACTGGAGATTCCCGGTCAATCAGCTCCTGTCCCCAAACTTGGCACACTTCAGCGTGGTGGAAAGCAAAGAACCCCCCCCACAATCCCCTCCCAGCTGTGGGGTAAACTGAGGCTACAATGCCCCAGCATGCCCCCCCCCACGTCAAAATTCCTTTCTTCTTCCTCTCTGGCCACAGGGCTTGGCCAGTTCCCACCCTCGGCCAAGACCCAGTTCCTCTTTGCGGGGCATACCACAAAACGTCCTTCCCTTGAAAGATGGGACCCAGGCTTGGTCCGTCTCCAGCTCCCAAAGCCCAGACAACTCCTCTAAAGCTCAAAACCTCCCCAGGAGGCAGGGGCTGTTCTCTCCACTTCTGTCTCTCTGTGTCCATTCCCCAGAAGGAACGACAGAGGCTCGGAGGCCAGAAACGAGACCAGGAAGAATCCAGTGAACAGGAGAGGCAGGTGAGGGCGGAACTGAAACTGAGCAGCTGAGGGCTGAGGTCCCCAAGCCTGGCTCCTTCACACCAGTCCCCACCGCCTGGGCTGAGCCGGGCTCCACCCCTGCCCTGAGGCTGCCAGGCCAGGCCATCAGGGGCCTTGGAAGTTGCTCAAACAGGAGCCGAGAGAAGTTGCAGTTCTGGTTTGAATTCCATCTGTTTTGCATTCCCTGCCCCAGCCCTGGGCCATGAGATTCCTGCCGAGGAACCCTGGGATGAGGGCGGGGTGGCCCCCTTCCTTGCACCTCCTGCCAAGGACCCCCCAGGCCGGCCATTGTCTTACCCAGAAATTATTATGAATAATAATCATAACCTTACAATCCTGTTTACTTCATTCTTCCTGTGAGCAGAGTTGTCTGCGGACGGCTCCCTTTCCCTTAACCCTTCAAGCCATCCTATAAGGTGGAAGCTGGCCTGGCTCCATTTTACAGATGAGGCAAGTGAGGCCCAGAGGCTCTGAGACGTGGCCCGGGGACACCGGCCAGGCAGGGCACGAAGCACCCGGAAGCCAGGCCTTGGCAGCTGCTCCCAGCAGGTGTGCCCTGTGCGCCGGCGGGGGGGGGGGTGTTTCTGGGGGGTTCTGTCCTTCCTCCCAGGGCCAGGGGGCGCAGGCTGACACCTGCGGCCCAGGCTGGGACGGGGTAGCCGTGTCCCTGCAGTCCCACTGTCAGTCCTGGTTTTCACCCCAAAGCCACTTCTCCTGCGTCCGGCAACTGCCCCGATAACCGTTAGAGCCACCTTGGGTGGGGCGGGAAGGGAGATCCCTGGGGAAAGTCACAACCCACCAGGCTGCAACCGAAGCCTGGCACAGTCCCTCAGCTGAGTCCCAGCCGGCCCTGAGGGGCAAGCCTGGGGTCTTGGGGCTGCCCTGATGCTGAGCCCGTGGGGGACAAGTGAGGGGTACCCCACAACAGGGGGGACCCGGGCACCGGCTCCCCCACACCCCCCTAAGCTCTGTATTGACAGCAGTTGCTTGTGAGGTCCCAGCACTCACTTGTGGCCCCCTTTCGTTCCCCCGTGCCTCAGTTTCCCCTCTTAGCACGCGGCCCTCCGAATGGGCTCCTCCTGGAGAGCTGGGAGCCCCTCCGGGCCGGGCGGGGGCTGTGCGGGCACCTCGGGGCTCCTGCCGGTGGGGTGCCCGGCACTGCCAGCCCCTCTCCCGGCGTCCCGGGCCATGTGGCTTCCTCCGCCTGCCCAGGGCCACCGCGGCCCCTCCCATTTCCAACCGCGCCGAGGGGACCCGCTGGGGCTCCCTCCCCGCTCCCGGCGGGCCCCAAAGTTCTTACTGAGAAAGAGGCGTTGGGGGCGGGCGCCTCCCATGGTTCCAGCCGC
>NW_007234593.1:0-6626 GCF_000164805.1 Carlito syrichta
TCCCAAACATCTGCAATCACAGGTTTTCCATTTGTTTGACATACTGATCATCCTGCCTGGTCTTTAACACTGGGTTGGAGGTGATCCATCCATAGAGGAAGATTGCCTACGGCCCAGGTTTTCTGGGTTTTGCTTGGGGTTTAGGTGGGGGCTTGCTATGGTGTCCAGCCTGGGCTCAAGCTCCCACTTTTGGGTCATCTTCACGTCTTGTCCTCCCTGAGTGCCAGGCAGACAGGAGTGACACCTGACTGTCCCCACACCCACGAATGTTTGAGAGTCATGCCCTCCCTTTCGCTGAGGTGACCCTTGGTAGGAGTGAATCTACCCTGGGGAACGAGGTGGAGGGAGGGGTGGACACCCTGCCGGAGACAAGCCCCTGTGCCAGGCACTTACCCAGGGGAGGGCTCAGCAGGTGCCTCTGGCTGCCCTCTCTGTGGTTGTGGGTCATCAAAAGGGAGTGCTCCTCACTGTGGGGCACCAAGAGGGGTGTGGAGGTGGGGCGTGGGAGCTCATGCCTGTCATTCCAGCATTCTGGGAGGGCGAGGAGAGAGGATGACCTGAGACCCCGGTTTCGAGACCAGTTCTGGCACCTTGGTGAGACCTCGTCTCTACAAGAAGTCAAAAAAATGAACCGAGCGTGGTGGAGCATGCCTGTCATCCAGCCACTCAGGAGGCCATGGTGGGAGGATGGCCAGAGACCAGATGGTGGAGGCCACAGAGGCTGAGAGCAGGCCCTGCACTTCGGCCTGGGTGACACAGCAGGACTCCAACTCAGAATAACAATACAAACCACCACCACCATCACAACTACAGGCTGGGCTCAGGGGAACAGCCTGGCATCACAGCAATTTGGAGGCCCAGGCGAGTGAATGGTCTGAGACTGTGAGTTTGACAACAGCAGGGAACACGGGCTGAGACCTTGTCTCGGCGATCAATAATAAATCCAAAGGTTAGCTGTGTGTGGTGGAGGAGGCCCATGGTTACAGCCATTCGAGAGGCCATGCAGGAGGATTGCCTGATCCTAGCAGGAGGACACCACGCTGGCCATGAGCATGTCCCTGTGCTTCAGCCTAGGTGACAGAGCAGGATTCTGACTTCAAATAATAATAATCACCTATCTGTCTGGGGACGGGTAAACACCTCTTATCAACAGGGTGCCTGAATGAAACGTAATTGTATACCTAACACTTAACTGTACCCCACAAAACCATAATAAAAAATATTTTTAAAAATAATAATAATAATCACCACCACAACCACCACCAGCAACCCTGTCACAGTGTGCGAGGTGTCACCCTCACGGATGAAAGAGGAAAAGTCACTTTCTAGTCTGTCGTTCAAAGGAGGTATCAAAGGTGGCCACCAGGAATGTCCATCTGGAGCATATGGCCAGGCGCCCCAGAAGACCTGCCTCAACACTCCATACTTGTGCCCCACAGTAAAGACATGTGTGAGTCATGGAACAGACATCCCAGAGCTAGAATGGCCATCCAGCAGAGTGTGATCAAAGCGGTCTGAAAACACCACAGCCGGCCCAGGGTCCAGATGCCCTCTCTGCCACCTTTGGGCAGGAGGAGGGTCCCTTTCTGTCTCAATCACTTCATCTTCCTCCTCCCATGTGGATCCTTTCCTGGGGAGTCGTGGATGCCCGTCTTGATGCACTTGGGAGTTGTCTCTTTGGTGCCAAGTCTCCATTGGACAGGCTGGGGTCCGGCGACATGACATGGCTCCTTGGACCTCATCCTGTGGGGCACAGATGATTCTCCAGCTTCAGTTCCCAAGCAATTGGGACTCCAGAAGCCACCACGCTTGACTCGATTTTGGGGACCTCATGCTGAGACAAGGTCTGGCCACATTGCCTGGGTTTGTCTTTGACCTCTGGGCTCAGACAACCTCTGTCCTTGGCCTCCTGGGGCACAGAGTTGATGGCCATGAGCCACAGTGCCTGGTCTGGACTCGCACATTCTGTTGGTGGGGGCAACACCAAAGAATGCCCCAGGAAGGAGGTCACTGCATCCCATGCAGCCAGGACCATGGTAGCCATGACACACAACTCCATTGTTTGTGTTCCGAGGAACGACGAGGTCTCGCCACATGGCCCCGGTTGTTCTTGAAATCCCAGGCTCCAGCAGTCCCTTTCCATGGCCTCCCAAAGCCACAGTCCAACTGAGTGCTGATCCACCATCTTTCAGGAACTCTGGACCCAAGACTGGGGCCTCCTTTACAAAGGATCTCTGACTATTCACAATGATCCCAACTCCATACACAAGTGGATGCTCTTCTTTTTTTCTCTTTTTTCCTTTGTTCTTTGAGTTGGAGTCTCACTCCATCACCCAGGCTGGAGGGCACAGGCTCGCTCCCAGCCACTGCAGCCTCGGCAGCCGGGCTCTGGCAAGCCTTTCCCATCCTTCCATGGATCGGGAATGACAGGCAAGTGCCACCACACCCAGCTTATATGGGATAAACAGTAGATACGTCACGCCAAGGTGCCCAGGTGGGTCTTGTCCCACAGGCTCAGTTTTGCTACTGGCTGCAGCATTGGAAAACTCTGGGATGACGAGGCTGAGCCCCAGAGCTCAGGCTCGATCCTTCATCAAAAACAAACCAGAAGGTCTGATGTGGGGGCCCACACCTGGAATCCCAGTGCTCTGGGAGGCTGAGCCTGGAGGATGGTTGGAGTACAGGAGCACAAGGCCTGCACTGACCAGACAGGGAGACCCCATCTCCACACCCATCCCAACAGGTGATCTGGGGTCAAGGTGCCCATCGACCTGCCCCATCTGGAGGCTGTGGTGGGAGTATCACCAGAGTTTGCAATTTTGAGGCTGGCAATGAACAACTGTCATGTTCCCAGGTCCTAGCCTGGGCCACAGAGCCAGAACCTGTCTCCGAAAACATCAGAATCATACACAGATTCTCAACTGTGCATAGTGTGTTCACAGGGAGAATGGATTTAGAGGCAGGAAAAATGGGATTGGGGGGAAGAAATGTCCTCAGGTGAGGGAAGTGTCCCTGGCCTTTCTTGGCCTAAGATCCTCATTGTCAAGTCGGAGGGTTGGCCTGCCTGGGGCAAACTTTTCACCTTGGAGAGGAGATCCAGCAGGAGCCTGGCCAGGGAGCCTCGGGAATTCCCACACCAAAGCAGGGCAGTCATTGGGGGAGGGTTGGGACTGAAAGGTGCTGAGTTTGGGGGACGCTCACATTTGGGGTGCTGGGAAGGAAGGACTGAGGACAGAAAATTTGCAGGAGAATGGATTTCTTTCTTTATTTCATTTCTTTCCTCACTAGGTTGAGCAGGCTGCTCTCAATCCACTCAACGCTGGCCATCCTCTGGTCCTGGGCCTCCCAAACTGCTGCAATCACAGGCTTTCCATTTGATCAACATCTTCATCTTCCTGCCTCTTCTTGAACTCTGGGATGGAGGCGATCCTCCTGCTGAGGCATGCCCTCACCCAAGCTTTTCTGGGTTTTACTTGGGGTCAAGGTGGGGGCTTGCTATGGTGTCCAGCCTGGTCTCAAGGTCACTGGCTGGCCATTATCCTGTCTTAGCCTCCCCAAGTGCTGAAGAGAAATGCATGAGTTGCCTGGTCATCCTGGATCCCTGAAGGTTTCAGAGTCACACCCTCTCTTTCTGTGAGGCGGCCCCTGTGAGGAGGTAGCGGGTCCACCCTGAAGAAGGAGGCGGGAGGAGGGATGGGCACCCCGGTGGAGACACGTCCCTGATCCAGGCGCTCCCACAGAAAGGGCTTGGGGGACAAATCCAGCCCACCCTATCCAGGGTCCCGGTTCATCAGAAGGGAGCGTACCTCATGTGGGGTCCCCAATAGGGGTGTGGGGGCCCCAATAGGGGTGTGGAGGCTGAGTGCGGGGTCTCACACCTGTCATCCTGGTGAACTGGGAGACCAAGGCAAAAGGATGGCCCGAGCCCCTGGGTTCGAGTTCAGCCCAGGAACCTTGGTGAGACCTCAGCTCTACAAGAAGCCAAAAATATGAACTGAGCATTGTTGTGCTCACCTGTCCTTCTAGTCACTCGGTAGGCCCCAGCAGGAGGTCCACAGGAGAACAGCCAGTGGAGTCCACAGTGGCTGAGAAAGGGACCCTGGGCTCCAGCTTGGCCGACTGAGTCGGACTCCAACTCAGAATTAATACCAACCACCACCATAACCACAGGCCAGGTCCAGAGGTTCAGCCTGGCATCCCAGCTCTTCAGAAGCCCAGGCAAGTGGATGGCTGTAGACTGCGGTTTTGACACCTGCCTGGGACATGGGGTGAGACCTTGTCTCGGCCATCAAAAATAAATCCAAACATTAGCCGAACATGGTAGTGCAAGCATGTGGTTTCAGTCACTTGGGGTACCGAGGCAGGAGGATTGCCTAAGTCCCGCAGGTGGAGTTCGTGGTGGCCATTAGCATGCCCCTGCACTCCAGCCTTGGTGACAGAGCAGGATTCTGAATCCAAATAATAACAACCACCACCACCACCACCACCACCCCTGCAACCCAGCATGAGGAGTCACCATCTGGGATGGGAGAGGTAAAGAAACTTTCCAGCCTGTTGCTCATGGGAGGTTTCAAAGGTATCCAAGGGGAATGTCCATCCCAAGCTTTTAGCCACATGTCCCAGAAAGCTGGCCTCTAACCTTCATTCTCGTGCCCCACACCAAAGATGTGTGTGAGTTCACAGAACAAACGGTCCTGAGCTAGGGCAGCCGTCAGGCACAGAGAGATCAAAGCAGTCCAGCAACGCCACAGACAGCTCGGGTTCTGGTCACCCAGTCTACAACTTCAGGGGGCGGGAAGGCCCCTTCTTTTCCTGAATGCTCCATCATTCCGCATCCACACAGACCTCTCCCTGGGGAGTACTGGACACCTGTATTGACATTGTGGGAGGCGTTTTTTGTTGCCAGAGTCTTCATCCACTGGGCTGGGGCAAAGCAGCATGATCTGGCTCCTGGGCACTCAACTTGCGGGACTTAGGTGGTACTCCTGCCTTGGCCCCTGAGCAGCTGGGACTCTGGGTGCCACCATGCCTGACTAGATTTTGGGGACTTCTCACCGAGATTAGGCCTGGCCATGTCGCCCAGGCTGGTCTCCAACCCCTGGGCTCAAGTATCCTCCCACCTTAGCCTCCCAGAGCACGGGGCTAATGGCCATAAGCCACGGTGCCTGGTCTTGACTTGCATGTTCTATCGGTGATGATGATGCAAAGGAATGCCCTGGGATGGAGGGCACCACATCCCGTGTAGCTGGGATCATGGGCGCCACCATGTGTGACACCAGTGTTTGCGTTCTGGGTAGCGACGAAGTCTCACTACATGTCCCAGGTTGGTCTTGAACTCATGGGCTCCAGCGGTCTCCCGCCTTGGCCTCCCAAAGCCACAACCCTATTGTCTTCTGATCCATCATCTTTCAGCAACTTTAGGTCAAAGTGTGGGGCCCTCTTCCCATATGATCTCTGTCTGTTCACGATGATCCCTACTCCATACACAAATGGATCCTCTTCTTTTTTTCCATTTTTCCTTTTTTTTTTTGAGTCAGACTGTCACTCCGTTTCCCAGCCTGGAAGTCGGGGGCTCTTTTTCGGCCACCGCAGCCTCGGCCAGCTGGGCAGTGGCAAGCCTTTCCCCGGCCTTCTGAGGAACGGGAAAGACAGGCACGCACCATCACGCACAGCTTCCTTGGGTAGGAATGCAGAGATGAGGTCTTGCCAATGTACTTGGGCGAGTCTTGGCCTGTGGGCTGGGGATGGATGCTGGCCTTGGCCTCCCAAAGCACTGGGATGATGAGGCTGAGCCCCCGAGTCAGGCCTCTATCCTTCGTTGAAAAGGAACCCGAAGGCCTGGCATGGCGGGTCATGCCTAGAATCTGAACACTCTGGGAGGTCTTGGCAGGAGTATTGCAGGAGCTCAGGAGCCCAAGGCCAACACGGCACATGTAGGCAGACTCCGTATCCACATCAATCAAAACCAAGTGTCTGGAGTCAAGGTGAACTTCGTTCCAGCCACTCCAGAGACTGAGGAGGGAGGATCACCAGATCCCACAATTTCGAGGCTGGTGTGATCAATGGTCCTGTCCCCAGCACCCAGTCTGTGACAGAGAGCCAAACCCTGTCTCCAAAAACATCAGAATCGCACACATTCTCAACTTTGCATGGTGTGTTCACAACAGAATTCTCAACTTCGCGTGGTGTGTTCACAGGGCGACTGGCTTTAGAGCCAGGAAAAATGGGATTGGTTGGGAACAAATGTCCCTGGGTGAGGGATGTATCTCTGGCCTTTCTTGGTGGAATATCTTCATTGCAGATTCGGAAAGTTAGCCTTCCTGGTGATCATTTCTCACCTCGGGGGGAGAGAGCCAGTATGAACCCGACCAGGGAGCTATGGGAACTCCCCCAACAAAGTGGGGGAAGCCATTGGGTGGCTTGGGGCTGGAAGGTGCCTAGCTGGGGGACCCACTTATATGGGGGCCTGGGTGGGAAGGATTGAGGGCAGAAGGTTTGTAAGAGAAAGGATTTCTTTCTTTCTTTCTTTCTTTCTTTCTTTCTTTCTTTCTTTCTTTCTTTCTTTCTTTCTCTGCTTTCTTTCTTTCTTTCTTTCTTTCTTTCTTTCATTCCTCACTAGGTTGCCC
>NW_007234594.1:0-5509 GCF_000164805.1 Carlito syrichta
GGCAGGAGCACAGGAGCCCGCTTTCATCCACCAGGACCTCTACTGGCTAGGTCCCAGCATCCCTCATGCTTCAACCTCATGAGTGGCCGAAACAACAGGTGTGTGTCACCATGCTCGGCTCATTATTTGTCTTCTTCTAGAGAGGAGGTATCAAGGTGCTCAGGATGGTCTCAATCCTGGGTCTCAGGCCATCCTCTCACCTCGGCTGCCCAGAGAACCGGGATGACAGGCTTGAGACCCCATACCCAGCTTCTAAATACCTCTCAGGGCACCACCATGAGCCTCGCTCCCATCTGACATCCTAGGACCCCAGAGAGTGGGGCCGGAATCACCTGTGGAGCCCTCACCCATGGGGAGCACCTGGTGCAGGTGCGTGTCTCCACTTGGGTGCCCACATCTCCACCCGTCTGGTTCCCCTGGGTGAACCTGCTCGCTTCTCCCAGGGGCTGCCTCGGGGAAAGGGAGGTCAAACTCTCAAACATTCGGGGGGATGGGTATGGCCAGATGACTCACTCCTGTCTCCTCGGCACTCGGGAAGGCTGAGAAGGGAAGATGACCGGAGTCTGGGTGCTCGAGAACAGGCTGGACACCATAGCAAACCCCCACTTCGACCCCAAGAAAAACCCAGAAAACCTTGGGTGAGGGCAGGCCTCGTCGTGAGTACTGCCTCCGGCCCAGAGTTCAAGACTAGGGAAGAAGACTTGGATGTCAAACAAATGGAAAACCTGTGTTAGCAGCAGTTTGGGAGCCTAGGCCGAGAGGATGGCCCGAGTTGGGTGGTTTGAGAGCTTCTTGGGCAACCTAGTGAGGAAAGAAAAGAAAAAAAGAAACAAAGATAGAAAGAAAGCAAGCAAGCAGGCAAGCAAGAAATCCATTCTCCTGCAAACTTTTTGCCCCCAGTTCTTTCCCCTGCCCCCCCAAATGTGAGGGTTCCCCAAGTACAGCACCTTCCAGCCTCAAACCTCCCATTGACTTTCCCTGCTTTGGTTCAGGAGTTCTCGAGGCTCCCTGACCCTGTTCCTGCCAGCTATCCTCTCTGAGGGGAGAAATGTGCCCCAGGCTGGTTGAAACTCTGATTCTGCAACAAGGACCTTCCTCCAAGAAAGACCAGGGTCACATGCCTCACCCGAAGACATTTCTTCCCCACCAATCCCATTTTTCCTGACTCTAAAGTCAGTCGCCCTGTGAACACACCATGCGCAGTTGAGAATTTTTGTAAGATTCTGATGTTTTCGAGACAGTGTCTGGCTCTGTGGCCCAAGCCAGGCCCTGGGGATGTGACCTTCATTCACCACCAGCCTCCAAATCGTGGGCTCTGGTGATCCCTCTGTCTCAGCCCCCAGAGTGTCAGGGACGATAGGCACCATGACCCCAGAATGCCTGTTTGGATGAGTGTGGAGGCAGGTTTGGATGAGCATGGAGACGGGGTCGCCCTGCATGACCCGGGTTGGCCTTGGGCTCCTTGGTTCCAGTCATCCTCTTCGGCCTTCCAGATTGCTGGTATTCCAGGCATGGGCCGCCACACCAGACCTCCTGGTTCATTTTTGACAAAGGATCGAGGCCCGGCTAGGGGGCTCAGCTTCGTCATCTCAGCACTTTGGGAGGTCGAGACCAGCAGCCAACCTGAGCCCATGGGCCGAAACCCACCCAGGAAACTCAATGAGACCTCTTCTCTACCCTCCAACTCAAATAAGATGGGTGTGGTGGCATGCACCTTTCTTTACAGCTCCTCAGAAGGCCAGGGAAGTCTCGTCAGAGCCCAGCCGGCCACAGCTGTGATAGCTGGGATCGAGCCACTGCCCTCTAGTCTTAGTGATGGAGTGAGACTCCGACTCAAAGAAAAAAAGGAAAAGAGAAAAAAAAGAAGAGCATCCAGTTCTATATGGAGTTGGGAACATCATGAATAGATAGAGATAAATTGGGAAGGAGGCCCTAGTCTTGTGCCTAGAGTTCCCGAAAGATGGTGAATCGGCAGACAGTTGGGCTGTGACTTTGGGAGGCCAAGGCAGGGACCACTGGAGCCCGGGAGTTTGAGACCAGCCTGGTCCACATATTGAGACCTCATCACTCCCCAGAATGCAAACACTGGAGTAGCGCGTGGTGGTGCCCACGGTCTTGTCTACGTGGTATAGAGTGGTCTCCATCCTGGGGCATTCCTTTCTGTTACCCTTGCAAATAGAATATGTGAGTCCAGGCTGGGCACCATGTCTCATGTCTGTCAGCCTTGTGCCCTGGGAAGCTGAAGCAAGAGGTTGCCTGAGAAGGGGTCAGAGACAAGCCCAGGTGACATGGCCAGACCTCGTCTCAGCAAGAATTCCCCAAAGTCGAGTCAGGCATGGTGGTCCTAGGAGTCCCAGCTGCTCTGGTGCCAAAGTGGGAGGACAGCATGAGCCCCACAGGTTGAGAACCACGGGAGCCACTATCTTGCTATCGTGCCCCAGCCCAGTGGATGGAGACTTCAGCATCAAAAATAGGTCTCCCACATGCATCATGATGGGTCCTCGGCTCCTGGGGAAAGGTCTGCCTGGGCGAGGGAAGATGTAGTGATTGGGAGAGGAAGGTGCCCTCTCCCTGCCCAAAGGTGGCAGACAGGGTGACTATAACCTGGGCAGTCTGCAGCATTGCCAGACCGTCTTGATTACTCTGTACCTGACAACCGCCCTAGCTCAGTGTAATCTGTTCCTTGAGCTCAAATACCTCCTTGCCGTGTGGCACATGTGGAGGGTGGAGACAGGCCTTCAGTGGTGTGTTTCCATAGGTATGGGCTGCACTTGCCCAGTGGCAACCTTTGAAACCTCCTATGAACGTCAGGCAGGAAAGTGCCTTTAACTGTCCCATCCCTGAGAATAAATCCTCACGCTGGGTGGCAGGGCTTGTGTTGGTGGTGATGGTCATTGGTATTATTATTTTGAGTCGTAGTTCCACTCTGATGCCCAGGCCGGAGTGCAGGGTCAGGGGTCTGCACAGCCTGGGGTCCGGAGAAACCCCTGAAACTGCCTCCCGAGTGTGCAGAACTACAGGCGAGTGCCACCACGCTCAGCTCACTTTTTTGGCTACTTGTAGTGGTGACGTTTCACCATGGGGCCCAAGCTGGTCTCGAGAGGAGGGATGCAGGCCATCGTCTTGCCTCGGCCTCCCAGAGTGCCGTGATGATTGGCATAAGGCTCCCTGTCCAGCCTCCACAGCGCTCTTGGAGTCCTACCATGAGCCCCGTTCACTTCTGATGACCCGGGACACTGGAGATGGTAGCTGAAGTCGCCCACTGAGCCCTCCCCCATGAGAGACACTGGTGCAGGGGTGTGTCTCTGCTGGGGTACCCATTCATCTGCCTGCCTTGTTCCCCAGGATGAACCCTCTCTCTCATCCCAGGGGCCAGCTCAGGGAAAGGGAGTGCATGACTCTCAAACTTTCTGGGGAGCAGTGACAGCCGGGTGACTCATACTTGTCTCCCGGGCACTAGGTGAGGCTAAGACGGGAAGATGGCTGGAACCCAGGAGCTCAAGACCAGGCTGGAAGCCATAGCAAACCCCCTACCTCAACCCCAAGCAAAAGCCAGAAAACCTTGTGTGAAGGCAGGCCTTGGCAGAAGGACTGACTCCGGACCAGAGTTCAAGACTAGGCCTTAAGACCAGGATGTTGACCTAAAGGAAAGACTGTGATTGTTTAGGAGGTCCACAGGACGAGAGGATGGCTCAAGTTGGGTGGTTTGAGAGCAGCCTGGGCAAACTAGTGAGGAACAAAAGAAAGAAAAAAGGAAAGAAAGAAAGAAAGAAAGAAAGAAAGAAAGAAAGAAAGAAAGAAAGAAAGAAAGAAAGAAAGAAAGAAAGAAAGGAAAAAGAAAAAAAGAAAATCATTATTCTGTCAACCTTCTGTCCTCAGTCTTTCCTCCTCACTCTCCCCACATTTGAGGGGCCTCAAGCTCGGGATCTTCCAGTCCCAAACCACCTAAAGGCTGACCCCACGTTGGTGTGGGAGTTCCTGAGTACTTGGACCGGTTCCTGCTGGCACTTCTCTCCAAATGGAGAATTGTGTCCCCAGGCAGGTCGGCCCTCTGACTCAACAACGAAGACCTTCTGCCAGGAAAGGCCAGGGGCACATCCCTCACCTGGGGACACTTCTTTCTCACTAATCCCATTATTCCTGGCTCTAAAGTCAGTCTCCATGTGAACACACCATGCGCAATTGAGAATCAGTGTACAATTTACTGATGCTTCTGGAGACAGAGTCTGGTTCTGTTGCCCAGACTGGAGCCTGGGTACATGACCGTCATTCACTGCAAGCCTCAAAATCATGGTCTCTGGCAATCCTCCCGCCTTAGCCTCCAGAGTGGCTGAGAAGATGGGCACCTCAACCCCAGACATCCTGTTTGGATGAGTGCAGAGACAAGGTCTCCCTGTGTTACCCAGGCTGACCTTGGACTTTTGGGCTCCAGCACTCCTCCTGCCTCAGCTTCCCAGAGTGCTGGAATTTCACGAATGGGCTGCCATGTCAGGCCTTCTGATTTGTTTTTGATGAAGGTTTGAGGTTGGGCTCGGGGGATCAGCCTCATCATCCCAGTGCTTTGGGAGGTCGAGGCCAGTGACTGGCCTGAGCCTGCAGGCCCAAGACTCACATAGGCACCTTGGCGAGACCACGTCTGTAACCTCCATCCCAAATGAGGTGGGCATGATGTTGCGCACCTGTCATTCCGGCTCCTCAGAAGGCCAGGGAAAGGCTCACTGGAGTCCAGCAGGCCGAGACTGCGGTGCCTGGAAGTGAACCACTGACCTCCAGACTAGGCAATGGAGTGATACTCTGACTCAAAGAAAAAAAGAAAAGAGGAAAAAAAAGAACACCCATTTGTGTATGGAGTTGGCATAATTGTGAACAGGCAGAGATCATTTGGAAAGGAGGTCCCAGCCTTGGGCATAGAATTCCCAAAAGACAGTGGATCAACAGACAATTAGGTTGTGGTTTGGGATGCTGAGGCAGGGGACTGCTGGAGTCTAGGAGCTTGAGACCATCCTGGGCCACATAGCGAGACCTCATCACTCCCCAGAATGCAAATACTTGAGTCGTGTGGTGGTGCCCGCAGTCCCAGTTCCAAGGGATGTGGTGGCCTCCGTGCCAGGGCATTTTTTTGTGATGCCCTGGCCATCAGAACATGCGAGTCCAGCCCAGACACTGTGGCTAATGGCCATCAGCTCCCGCCCTGGGAGGCCAAGGTGGGAGGCTGCTTGAGCCCAGTGGTCGCAGACCAGCCCAGGCGACCTGACCAGTCCTCCTCTCCACGAGAGGCCCAGGCATCATGGACCCTGGAGTCATGGCTGCTCAGGGGACGAGGTTGGAGTACCACCTGAGCCCCACAGTTTGAGGCCCCAGGAGACACGATTGTGCCGGCGTGCCTCAGCCCAACCAATGGAGACTCCAGGAAAAAAAAGATGCCTCCCATGTGAATAACAATGGGCCTCCATGTTTCCCCAGTGAAAGGTTCACATGGGCGAGGGATGATGGAGTTATCAGGATAGAA
>NW_007234595.1:0-4175 GCF_000164805.1 Carlito syrichta
AAACATTGCTCATAATAATAAAATCCACATATAAATACTCACAGCCAACATCATTTCAATAGAGAAATGCTGAAAGCATTTTCTCACAGAACTAGAACATGGTAAGAATGTCCATTCTCATGACTGCTATTCAACATAGTGCTGGAAGTCCTAGCTAGAGCAACCAGGCAAGAGATATAAATAAAGGGTGTCCAAGATGGCAAGGAAGAAATTAAACTATCCCTTTATGCCAATGTTACAATCTTATAACTAGAAAATCTTAAAGAATCCTCCAAAAGACTCCTGGACTTGACAAATGAATTTTGTAAAGTCTCAGGATATGAAATCAATACATATAAATCAGTGGCACTGCTAGACACCAATAAAGACAAAGACTAGAATTAAATCAATATCTCAATTCCATTTACAATAGCTTTCCCAAAACTAAAATACCCAGGATTATATTTAAGCAAGAAGGTGAAAGATATCTACAAGGAACTACAAAACACTGATGAAAGAAATTGTAAAAAAACACAAATGGAAAAACATCCCATGCTCATAGATTAGAAGAATCAACATGGCTAAAATGATCATACTTCCCAAAGTAGTGTACAGATTCAAAACAATTCCTATTAAACTACCAAAGTCATTTTTCACAGAATTATAAAAGAAATTCTAAAATTTATATGGAACCAAAAAAGAGTCAGAATTGTCAAAAAAAAAATCCTATGCAAAAAGAACAAACTGGGAGCATTATAATAGTTGACTTCAAATTATACTACAAGGTTATAGTTACCAAAACAGCATGATACTGGTGCAAGAGCAGACACATGGACCAGTGGAACAAAATAGAGAATTCATAAATAAACTCTAAAGCCTATAACCAACTGATCTTTGACAAAGTACACAAACATATTGCCATGGGAAGAGAATACCAATCAAATGATACGGGGAAAATTGGATAGCTACATGCAGAAAAATTAAACTTGATTCTTATTATGCCATATAAAAATTAACACAAGATAATTTAAACACTTAAATGTTAGACCTTAAAGCATAACAGTCTTAAAAGAAAACCTAGGAAGAACTCTTCTGGACATTGGCCTAGGCAAATAATTTATGGATAAGATCCCAAAAGCAAATGCAACAACACCAAAAATAAACAAACGGAACTTAATTAAACTAAAAAACTTCTGCACAACGAAATAATCAACAGATACAAAATTGGAGAAAATAGTCATAAACTTTACATCTAACAAAGGACTAATATCTAGAATCTAAAAAGAACTTAAACAAATCAAGAAAATAAGCAAATAACCCCATTAAAAGTGGGTAAATGATGTGAACAGATAACTCTCAAAAGAAAATATACAAATAGCCAACAAACACATGAAAAATGCTCAATGTCACTAATCATCAGGAAAATGTTAGTTAAAAGCACAATGAGATACTACCTTCTACCAGTCAGAATGGTCATTATTAAAAAAAAAAAAAAGATATTTGTGCAGATGCAGTGTAAAGGGAATGAGTATACACTATTGGTTGGAATTAATACAACTTCTATGGAAACTGGTTAGGAGTTTTTCAAAAAACTAAAAGCATTCAATCTAGCAATCCCACTACTTAGTACCTACCCAAAGGAACAGAAGTTTTTATACAAAAAAGACACCTGCACTCGTATGATTATCACAGCACAGTTCACAATTGCAAAAATGGGGAATCAACCTAACCTAAATGTCCACCAAATGAATAATGAAAATTATATGTATGTATATATATATGTATAATACATATACATATATGTATTTTATATACAACATATAACATAGAATACCATTTAGCCATAAAAACAAATGGAAGTAATATATTTTGCAGAAACTTGGAACTAGAGACTATTAAACTAAGTGAACTAACCTAGGAACAGAAAACCAAATACCACATGTTCTCACTTATAAGTAGGAGCTAAACTGGACCTGCAAAGACACACAGAAAGGCATAATGGACACTGGGGAATTAGAAGGAAGAGGGTGAGAAGGGGAGAATGAGGAATTTATAATCACCTATGAGGTACAATGTGCACACATGGGAGTGGAGTATACACTTAAAGCAAAGACTTCTTCACCACTATACAATGTACCTATGTAGCCAAAATCATTTGAACCCCCAAAGCTATTGACATACAATTTTTAAAAAAATGACTAATTAAGAAAAATAAGCTTAACCTAGCCAATTCTCAGGAAAAGCAGATTTAAATAAAGTGAGATCTTTTTATTCCTCCCCCCATCCAAAATTGTTGAAATGACAACAAAGAATTAAGAATTTAAAATGTTACATAAACTTAGTTTAATAAAGCAATTGCAGGGTTTAGGAGGATTGACTATGATTTTGAAAGAAGTTCTACTGTGAGTAAAATGTTATCAAATAGCATCACGTGAAAAGAAGAATTAACTGGTGTAGCAAACTTCATTGTTGTCTTATTTTTAAAAACCTCTACAACCAGCTCATCCTTCAGCAACCACCCCCTGATCAGTCACCATTCAGCATCATGGTAGGTCTTCCACTAACAAGAAGATTGCAATTTGCTGAAGACTCAGATGATCATCAGTGTATTTTTAAAATAATGTATTTTTTTAATTAAAGTATGTACTTTTAAAAATATAATGCTATTGTATACTTAATAGACTACAGTATAGTGTAAATTAAACTTTTATTTGCACTGAGAAATCAAAACATTTTTATGACTCTCTTTATTATGATATTCGCTTCGTTGTCGTGCTCTGGAACAAAATTCACAATATAACTGAAGTATGCCTGTGTAAAGAAGTCTCGAATTGTGCATAGCAAAATGAAGGAGAAAAAAATATATTTTAGTGAAATATTTATGTTCTATCATTTTCTTAATATTCTATTTTTAGTAATTCAATTCTAATTTTATAAATGATAAGAGATACACCATGATGAGTGTGTCATCACAACCATAGTTAATTCTTTTTCATTTTAATTTTTAAATTAAGGTTAAAAATACAACATAAAATTTGTCTTCAAACCATTTTTAAGTACATAATTTAATGGCATTGATTTACAATGTTGTTCAATTACCTTCACTGTCAATTTCTAAACTTTGTCATCATTGCAAAGAGAAACTCTGCAATTATTAAGCAATAATTTCCATTCCCTTTTCTCTCCATCCCCTGGTAAGCTCTAATTTTTGTCACTGTTAATTTGCCAATGAAAGATATTTTATAAAAATGGAATTATACAATAGTTGTCCTTTTGTGTTTGGCTTATTTCACTTGGCATAATATTTTCAAGGTTATTCCATGTTGTAGCATATATATGAACTATTCCTTCTTAAGGCTGAAAAAGATATCATTATAAGTATATATTATATTTTCATTATCCATTCACCTGTTGATAGACATTGGAGTTTTTTTTTTCACCTTTTGACTGTCACAAACAATGTTGCAATGAGAATCAGCATACAAGTACTTGTTTGAGTCCCTGTTTCCAGTTCTTTCTGATACACAGTCATGTGCCAAATAATTACAGTTTGGTCAATGACAGACCATATATACAATGGTGGATCCTTAAGATTATAATGAAACAACCCTACATGGGTATAACATTTTTAACCTTTTACAACTGTTTTTTTACTGTTCCTTTTCTATGTTTAGATACATAAATACCATTGTGTTATCATTACCTAAAATATTCAGTACAGTAACATGCTGTACAGGTTTGTAGCCCAAGAGTGATAGACTATAGCCTACAGTCCAAGTGTGTTGCAGGTTGTACCCTCTAGGGGTTTGTGTAAGTACACTGCATGATGTCCACACAACAATGACATCACCTAATAATGCATTTCTCTGCTCTATATCCCCTTCATTAAACAATGAATGACTGTATTCCTACCAGTGGAATTGCTGGGCCAAATGATACTTCTATGTTTAGCTTGTAGCAATTTCTTTTCTCATGTTTTAAAGTAGCACGTGGTTAGTTATATGCAAGAAAGACACAAAAGTTGATTTTGCATGTGAAAAAGACTTGTTTCCTATTATGCTATTTCAAAGTCTTGTTAATCTTGACAGGAACGAAAGTAAAAAGATGAAAGTTGTGTTAGACTGTTCATGATGCATGTAGTAGGGTTGTTAAAGTTCTTAATCGGGTCTTCTAACAGAGACTATGATTTTTTTTTT
>NW_007234596.1:0-6615 GCF_000164805.1 Carlito syrichta
GTAGCTAGCTAGTTAAGTCATCTAGATAGCTACCTGGCTAGCTAGTGATGTCAGCGTGTTAAGTCATCTGGTTAGTCAGCTGTCTAGCTGGTTAAGTCAGCTAATTTAGTCAGCTGTCTAGCCAGCTGGCTAGGCAGGTAGCTAGCTAGACATGTCAGCTTGCTAGCCAGCAGGCTATCTATTCACGTCAGATAGTTAAGTGAGCTGGCTACCCTGCAGGCTATGTAGGTATCTAGGTAATTAAGTGAGCTGCTTTGCCAGCTTGCTATCTTAAGTCAGCTGGGTAAGTCAGTTGGATAGCCAGCTGTCTAGATTGGTAGCCAGCTAGTTAAGTCACCTGGCCAGCCAGCTGACTAGCTGGTTAAGTCAGTTAGTTAAGTCAGCTGGCAAGCTGCTACATAGCTAGTTAAAATACCTCGTTAAGTCGGTTGACTATCCAGCTGGTTGGCTAGCTAAAAGTCTAGTTAAAAAATCAGATAGCTAGCCATCTGGTTAGCTAGTTATTTCTGATAATTAAGTCAGCTGGTTACCTAGGAATCTAGCTATATATGTCAGCTAGTTATGTCAGCTAGGTAGCTCGTTAAGTCAGCTAGTTAAGCCAGCTGGAGAGCTAGGTATCTAGGTGGTTAAGTCAGATAGTTAAGTTAGCTTGATAGCTGGTTAAGTTACCTAGTTAAGTCAGCTGGCTAGACAGCTGGCTAGCTAGATAGTTATGTCAGCAGTCTATACCGCTGGCTAGCTAGTTAAGTCACCTAGTTAAGTCAGTTGGCTATCCAGCTGTCTAGCAAAATAGGTTGCTAATTAACTCAGCTCACTTGACAGCTGGCTAGCTATTTAAGTCACCTTGTTTAGTCAGCTGGATAGCCAGTAGGCTAACTTTATGGCAAGCAATTTAATTCAGCTGACTAGCAAGCAGGCCAGATGTTTATGTCAGCTAGTTAAGTCAGCTGGCTAGCCAGTTGGTTAGCTAAGTAGCGAACTAGTTATTTCACTTGGGTATCCAGCTTGCTAGGTAATTAAGTCAGCTAGTTAAGTCAGCTGGCTAGCCAGCTGGCTAATTGTTAAGTCAGCTAGTTGATTCAGCTGGTTTGCCAGTTGGCTAGCATGTTAAGTCAACTAGTTAATTCAGCTGGGTTCCCAGCAGGCTACCTAGGTGGCAAGCTAGTTATGCCAGCTGGCTAGCCAGCTGGCTAGAAAGTTAAGACAGTATTTAATTCAGCTGGCTTCCCAGCTAGCTAGCTAGGTAGCCAGTTAGTTAAGTCAGCTGGTTACCCAGCTGGCTAATGGTGAAGTCAGCTAGTTAATTCAGCTGGCCAGCCAGTGGCTAGCAGGATAAGTAAGCTAGTTAAGTCAGCTGCCCAGCTAGCTGGCTATCTAGGTAGTTAGCTAGTTATGTCAGCTAGTTAAGTTACCTGGCTAGCTAGGTATCTAGCTAGTTGAGTCATTTGAATAAGTCAGCTGTCTAACCCGCACCAAAGCAGCGTATCTAGCTAGCGAATTCAACTGGCTATCCAGATGGCTTGCTAGTTAATTCACGCAGTTAAGTCAGTTCACTGGCCAGCATGTTAGCTAGGTAGTTAGGTAGTTAACTCAGCTTGCATGCCAGCGAGCTATATAGGTAGGTAGCTACTTATGTGAGCTGGCTAGCCATGAGGCTATATTGATATGACACCTAGTTAAGTCAACTGGTTATCCAGCTGTCTAGCTAGGTAGCTAAGTAGTTAAGTTTGTTGGCTAGCCAGCTGGCTACTACATTACATCAGCTAGTTGTCAGCTTGATAGGATGCTGGCTAGCTAGGTAGCTAGGCAATGAATTCAGCTGGCTACCCAACTGGTAATCTAGTTAAGTCAGTTAGTTTAGTCAGCTGGCTAACCAGCTGGCTAGCTAGTTAAGTCAGCTAATTAAGTCAGTTGTCTAGTCAGCTGGCTAGCTATTAAAAAGCTACTTACATCAGATGTGCAGACAGCTGACACACTGGTAATTTCTGCTAGTTAAGTCAGTTGGCTAGCTAGGTAGCTAGCTAGTTAATTCAGCTAGATATTTCAGCTAGCTAGGTAGTTGTTAGCTAATGAAGTCAGCTAGCTATATGATAGCTAGCGAGGGAGCTAGCAAGTTAAAACAGCTAGTTAAGTCACCTGACTAGGTAGGTAGCTAGCAAGTTAAGTCAGCTATTAAGGTAAGCTGGTTAGCTAGTTATGTCACCTATTTAAGTCAGCTCGCTGGCCAGCAGGTTAGCTAGGTAGTTAGGTAGTTAAATCTGGTTGCAAGCCAGTGGGTTATGTATGTAGGTAGCTAGTTAACTCAGCTGGCTAGCAATCAGAAGTGTACTTATGTCAGCTAGTTAAGTCAACTGACTATCCATCTGTCTGTCTACGTAGCTAGCTAGTTAAGTCTGCTGGCTAGCCAACTGGCTACTTCGTTAAGTCAGCTAGCTTAGTCAGCTGTCTAGTCTGATGGCTACCTATGTAGCTAGGCAATTAAATCAGCTGCTAACCAGCTGGCTGGCTAGTTGAGTCAGCTTGTTAAGTCAGCCTGCTAGCCAGCTTGCCAGCTAGGAAGATAGCTAATTATGTCAAATGTGTAGCCATCTGACAAGATGGTTGTCACATAGATTAGTCAGCTGAATAGCCCGCCTGCTAGCTATTTAGCTTGCTATTTAAGTCAGCTGGCTAGACAGCTGGCTAGCTAGATAAGTCACCTCATTAATTCAGTTATATAGCCAACTGGCTAGCTATGTAGTAAGCTACTTAATTCAACTGGCTGGAAAGCAGGTCAACTAGTTAACAGAGCTAGTTAAATCTGCTGGCTATCCAGCTGACTAGCTAGTAGTGACCTAGTTAAGTCATTTGGCAGGCCAGATGGGTAGCTAATTAAGTCAGCTTGTTAAATTTGCTGGCTATCCAGATGGCTAGAGAGGTAGAGAGCTAATTTAGTCAGCTGTCTAGCAAGCTGGATAACAAGTTAAGTTTAGGCACCTGGCCAGCCAACTGCCTATCTCGTTGATCAATTAGTTAATTCAGCCTGCTTACCAGCTTCCTAGATAGTTTAGACACCTCGTTAACTCAGTTGTCTAGCCTGCTCACTTGCTAGTCCAAAAGCTAGACAATTCAGATGGTTAGACAGCAGGCTATCTAGTTAAGTCACCTGGATATCTAGGTAGCTAGCTAGTTAAGTCAGCTATTTATGTCAGTTGGCTACTTGGTTAAGTCAACTATTTAAGTTGGCTAGCTAGCTAGATAGCTAGCTAGGTAACTAGCTAGTTATTTCAGGTGGTTAAGTCAGCTGGCTATTTAGGAATCTAGCTAGTCAAGTCAGCTAGCTAAGTGAACTGGTTAGCTAGTTAATCAGCCTGTTAAGTCAGCTGGCTAGACAGCAGCCTAGCTGGGTAGCTAACTAGTTAAATCAGCTGGCTAGCCAGCTGGTTAGCTAGGTAGTTAGGTTGTTAAGTCAGCTGGAAAGCCAGCAGGATACATAGGTTGTTAGCTATTTAAGTCAGCTGGCTTGCCACCAGGCTAGCTATGGATTTCAGCTAGTTAAGAAAGCTGGCTAGCCAGTTGGCTAACTAGTAAAATCCGGTATTTGTGTCAGCTGCCTAGCCAGCTGGCTAGCTGGTTAAGTCAGCTACTTAATTCAAGTGGCTTGCCAACTGGCTAGCTAGTTAGCTACATAGTTAACTCAGATGTCTAGCCAGCTGGCTAGTTGGTTAAGTCTGCTAGTTAAGTCAGCTGGCTAACCACCTTGCGAGTTAGGTAGCCAGCTAATTAAGTCAACTGGCCAACTGGCTGGCTAGCTAGTTAAGTCAGCGTGTTAAGTGACCTGGCTAACCAGCTGGCTAGCTATGTGGCTAGCTAGTTATGCCAGCTGTCTAGCTGGATGGCTATCTACTGAGTCAGCTAGTTAAGTTAGCTGGTAACTAGTGGGCTGGCTAGCTGGGTCACTGGCAAGTTACCGACTGGTTAGCAGGCTGGTCAAGTAGGTGGAAGCTCATTCAACAATCTGGCTAGATGGCTGATGAGAGGAGTGGCTGACTAGTTAAGCCAGCTCACTATCCGATTGTCCAGGCAACAGCTTGGCTTTTTAAGCTAGCTGGCTAGCCTGCTGGCCAGTCAACTAGCTAGATAGCCGACTGCCTAGCCAGCTACACAGTCAGGTAGCTAGCTAGGTAAGCCAGGTGGATAGCCATCTAGCCAGCCAACTAGCTAGTCAGCTAGTACAGTCAGTTAGCTAGCCAGTTAGTTAAAGTCAGCTAGCAATTCAGCTAACTATTCATCTATCTAGCTAGTTAAGTCAGCTAGGTTGCTATTCAACTAGCCAGTTCAGTCAGCTAGCTAGTCAGCTAGATTGTCACTAGATAGTTAAGTCAACAAGCCACCAAACTAGCCAGTTAGCTAGTTACTTCAGTCAGCTAGCTCGACAGCTAGATAGCATGTTTGCTAGCTAGTTATGTCAGCTAGATAACCACTTAGCTAGTCAGCTAGCTTATGTTAGCCAGTGAATCAGCTAATTACTTAGCTAACTAATCAGCTAGCCCCTCAACCAGCTGATCAGATAGCTATTGGGCTTCCTCTCTTTCCATCAGGTCAGCTAACTAGTTGGCTTTCTCGCCTGCCAACCAGTCAGCCAATTAGTCAGCTCACTTGCCTGCCAACAGGTCAATTACTTGTCAGTTCACTTGCAGGCCAACACGTCAGCTAACTAGTCGGCTTGCTCGCCAGCCAACTTGTTAAGTCAGCTCACTGGTCGGCTAGCTCTCTGGCTGAATAGTTAAGGAGGCTCACACATCGGCTCACTTGACAGCTGACTAGTTAAGGCGGCTCACCAGTCAGCTCAATCACTGATCTACTTAAGTCTTCTGACCAGTCGGCTCACTAGTCAGCCGACTAAAGTCAGCTGACCAGTCAGCTCACTCGCCAGCCGAATAGTTAAGTCAGCTGAACAGTTGACTCACTCGCTGACCGACTAGTTAAATCACCTGAACAGTCGGCTCACTCGCTGGTCGACTAGTTAAGTCAGCTGGCCTGTCGGCTCACTCGCTGGCCAACTAGCTAATTCAGTGACCAGTCGGCTAACTCACAGGCCGACTAGTTAAGTTAGCTAAGCGGTTGGACGAGTTGATGGCCAACTAGTTATTTCACCTAACCAATCAGCCAAATAGTCGGCCAACTTGTCAGGTGAGAAGTTTTCTCTGCTAACTAGGCGGCCAAATACTTAGGCCAGCCAAATAGCCAACCAAATTGTCAGCTGACTGGTTAGGTCAGGAAACCAGCCAGCCAATTGAGTAATTGTGCCAACTAGTGGGCCAACTCAACAGCTAACTGGTAGGCCGACTAGTGGGCCACCTTGTTAAGCTAGATAACAAGTTGGGCTAGTAGTCAGCCAACGTGTAAACCCAGCTAACTAATCAGGTGACTCGTTAGCCAAGTTAAGTAACGTAGGTCGCTCCTTATTCAACTAGTTAACTCAGCTACTTAACTTGTTTACAAACTAGTTAAAACAATTAGCTAACTGGTTAACCAACTTGTTAAATCTGCTAGCTATCTCCTTTGCCAACTAGCTAAGTCAGCTAGCTAAGTAAGCTAGCTAACCAGCTAGCTAGCTAAGTCACGTAGCTCAGACAACTAGCTCACAAGTTAGCTAACTAGTTAAGTTAGCCAGTTAAGTCAGCTAACTAAGTAGTAAAGTCAGCTAGCTAAGTCAGGTAGTTAAGTCATCTTTCTAATGTAGTCAACTGGTTAAGACATCTAGCTAGCTAGTGAGCTAATGGGTTAAAACAGTAGGTGGAGTCAGGTAGTTAACTAGGTAACTAATGGGTTCAGTCAGCTGGTTGAATTAGCTAGCTAGCTAGTTAGCAAACGGTTTGAGTCAGTAAGTTGAGTAAACGAGCTAGCTAGTTAGATAAGGAGTTAAGTCAACTAGATGAGTCAGCTAGCTAGTTAGCTAATGAGTTAAGTCAGCTGGTTGTGTCAGCTCGGTTGCTAATTAGCTAACAAGCTAAGACAAATAATTAAGTCACCTAGCTAACACGTTAGATAATGAGTAAGCTGAATAGTTAGTTAGCTGGTTAAGTCAGCTAGTTAGGCAGCTAACTATTTAAGTCAGCTTGGCTAACTGGTAGCTAGCTAGTTAGCTAAGTATTTAAGTCAGCTGTGAGACTACATAACTAGCTAGTTAGCTAACTATTTAAGTCAGCTGGCTAGCTAGGTAGCTAGCTGGTTAAGGCAGCTAGTTAAGTCAGGAGACTAAGCAGTTGGCTTACCAGTTAGTGACCTAGTTTAGTCAGTTGGTTATCCAGCTGGATACTGGTTAATTCAGCTAGTTAAGAGAACTGGCTAGCCAACTGGCAAGGTAGGTACTTAGCTAATTACGTCAGTTAGATAGCTACCTGGCTAGCTAGTGATGTCAGCAAGTTAAATCAGCTGACTAGCCAACTGGCTAGCTGGTTCAGTCAGCTAGTTTAGTCAGCTGTCTAGCCAGCTGAGAAGTTAGGTAGGTGGTTAGATAAGTCAGCTTGCTAGCAAGCAGGCTAGCTGTTCAATTCACCTAGTTAAGTCAGCTCACGAGCCTGCTGGCTAGGTAGGTAGCTAGCTAGTCAAGTCAGCTGGCTAGCCAGCTTG
>NW_007234597.1:0-1585 GCF_000164805.1 Carlito syrichta
CTATACAGATGATGATTCTGGTTAGCTGACTCAACCCATTTGCTAACTAGCTAGCCTGCTGACTCAACCTGCTTAATAAACACGTTAGTTAACTGGCTATCTACATGACAACCTGCTGACTTAACCCGTTACCTAATTACCTATTTAGTTGTCTTTACCAGCTAACTAAATTATAAAGCTGACTTAGCTAGCTGACTTAGCTAGCTGACTTAACTACTTAGCTAGCTGACTTAACTGGCTGATATAACTAGTTATCTAGCTGACTTATCTGAGTTAAATATTTAGCTAAATATTTAGCTGACTGAATAATTAGCTGAGCTAACTAGTTAGCTAACTAGTGAGGTAGCAGACTTAAGTAGCTGTCTTAAATAGTTAGCAAACTAGTGAGCTCACTGTCTTAGTTAGCTGACTTAGCTAGCTCACTTATCTAGTTGTCTAGCTAGCTGAATTAATGAGTTGGTTAATGACTTAGTTTGCTAACTGTTTTAACTAGTTGGTAAACGAGTTCTCTAGCTGTCTTAAATAGTTGGGTAACAAGTTAGGTAGGTGACTGAACTTGTCTGACGATTTGGCTGACAACTTATCTGGTTTAACACGTTGGCTGACTACTCGACCAACTTGTTAGCTGGCTTAACAAGTCAGCCAACTAGTTGACCGACTAGTTAGCAGGGTTAATTAGTTGACTGACTAGTTGCCCCACAAGTTATCTCGGTTAACTCTTTGGCTGGCTAGTTTGCTGACCTAACTAGTTGGCCGACTAGTTGACCAACTAGTTAACTGACCTAAATAGTCTGCCCACAAGTTAACAGACCTAACTTGTCAGCTGACAAGTTGGTCGACTAGTCAGCAGATTGGTTAGCTGACTTAAATAGTTAGCCAGCTAGTCAGCTGACAGGTTAGCTTACTTAACTAGTAGACCAGCGAGTGAGCCCACAGGTGAGCTGATTTAACTAGTCGACAAGCAAGTGAGCTGACTGGCCAGCTGACTTAACTATTCGACCAGCGAAAGAGCCGACTGGTTAACTTATTTCACTAGTCAGCTGGTGAGTGAGCCGACTGGTCAGCTGACTTAAGTTGGCTAGTGAGTAAGCCAATTGGTCAGAAGAGTTAACTAGTCAGCCGGCGAATGAACCAACTAGTGAGCTGATTTAAGTAGTCTGCCAGCGAGTGACCCAACATGTCAGCTGCATTAGCTACTCTGCCATCTTACGAGCTGATCAGTGAGAGGATTTAACTAGTCCACTGGCTAGCAAGATGTCTAGTTAGCTGACCTGTTGGCCTGTGAGCGAGCTGACAATTTAGTTGATCTGTTGGCTAGTGAGCGAATTGACTAGTTTGCTGACCAGTGTGCAGGCGAGCCAGCCAACTAATTAGCTGACCTGATGGAAACTGAGGGAGCCCACTATTTGACCAGATAGCTGAGTTGCTTACTTAACTAGCTAGCTATCTGGCTAGTCAACTGGTTAACTGACTTAACTATCTATTTGACTACCTAGCTGACTTAACTTGCTTGCGGACCAGCAAACTGACTAGCCATCTGACTTCACTAGCTAGCTGAATGTTTAGCTGACTTGCTTGCTGACTT
>NW_007234598.1:0-70939 GCF_000164805.1 Carlito syrichta
TCACATTTAGGCTAATAATGAATGCAGAGTTGATCCTGTCATAGGATCTTACAGAGTTGTTCCTGTTTATTTGTGTCTTCTTTGGGTTTTAGAGTTGGTTCAGTGTGTTTTTAATCTTTTGCCTGTACTCTTGTGAAGAATGCTGTTGTTCTTTTTTCTTTTTCTTCTGTGTTCAGTACTTTCTTAAGTGTTTCTTGTAGAGGTAGTCTGGTGGCAGCATAGGTTCTTAGGGATTGGATGTCTGGAAAAGATTTCAATTCTCCCATGGAGGGTTTTTTAATTACCGAAATATATATAATTTATATAAAATTGTTTAAATGTTTGGGAATGTAAGCTCATAAACCAATACTACTTTCTTCTCATGAAGAAGTATTTCATTTAGGATAGTTGAACATTTCACTGATTTCTGGTAGACATCAGTAGAAAAGTTCAGCACTTGAAATGAGACAAAGGAAATTAAGGCAAGAAACTGTGATTTATAATGACAATATCATGGTGTGTTTCCAAAATGAAAAGGATACAAACAAAATTTGCAATGAGCAATAGAACTTGATTATCATACTATTTTATCAGAACATTTGAAATATGTTTTTGCTGATTTACGGCCAAGGATGTGGTCGATCTTAGACTACCTTTATTCTCATTCTTTAGTTTTGTGCCTATTTAAAGTAAAATATGCAGGGCCAAAAGAAAAGCAATAAAATTATTTGATATCCATCCTAAACATATATGCACCCAACATAGGAGCACCACCTTTCATAAAAAAGCTTCTAGGCAAACTTAAAAAAGATATTGACTCTAATACTATCATAGCTGGGGACTTTAATACCCCACTCACAACCCTGAACAGATCATCAATACAAAATATCAGCAAAGAGATCTGGAACCTCAATGTGACTCTTGACCAAATGGACTTAATTGATACTTACAGAACACCCCACCCAACGACCACAGAATATACACTCTACTCATCACCACATGGAAGGTAGTCTAAGATCGACCACATCCTTGGCCGTAAATCAGCATAAACATATTTCAGAAAAATGAAATTCTGCCATGCACTTTCTTAGACCACAGTGGAATAAAAATAAATATCAACACCAATGAAGTTCCCCCCAAACCCACAAAGACATGGACACTAAACAGCATGATGCTAAGCCACTCCTGGATCAACATGGAAATCAAAACAGAGATTAAAAGGTACCTGGAAACAAATGAATATGAAGACACATCTTACCAAAACCCGTGGGATGCCATGAAATCAGTAATAAGAGGGGAATTCATAACTCTACAAACACACATGAAGAAAATTGAAAGATCACAAGTTAACAACCTGTCAAGTCACCCAAGGAAGCTAGAAAAGCAAGGCCACCAAAACCCTAACTTCACCAGAAGAATCCAGATCACCAAAATAAAAGCCCAAATCTGGGACAGAGAAGACAAAAAATACCAAAAAATCAATGAAACAAAAAGCTAGTTCTTTGACAGAATAAACAAGATTGATGGTTCCCTAGCTAGACTGACCAAGAAAAAGAGAGAAAAAGCCGAAATAAACACAATCAGAAATACAAAAGATGAAGTCACAACTGACCCTGAAGAAACACAAAAGATTATCAGAGACAACTATGTACACTTGTATGGAAACAAACCTGAAAGCCTAAAGGAAAGGGAGAACTTTCTGACATCACACAATCTCCCCAAGTGAAACAAGAAGAAATCAAGACCCTAAATAGGCCAATGACAATCAAGGAAATTGACTATGTCATAAGAAAACTACCTATAAAAAAAAAAAACCCTGAACCAGATGGTTTTCCAGCAGAATTCAACAAAATATTCAAGGAGGAACTGATATCAACTCTATTGAAAGTATTCCAGGTGATTGAGAAAAATGGAACTCTCCCCAAATCATTTTATGAAGCTAACATCACATTGACACCCAGGCCAGGTAAAGATTCAACAAAGAAAGAGAATTACAGGCCAATATCCTGATGAACATAGATGCTAAAATTCTCAACAAGATCCTAGCAAATGGGATTCAACAACACAGCTCAAAAATCATCCACCATGACCAAGTAGGCTTCATCCCTGGGATGCAAGACTGGTTCAGCATTCGTAAGACCATAAACATAATTAAATACATAAAAACCAAAACCACATGATTGTATCATTAGATACAGAAAAAGCTTTTAATAAAATCCAGCACCCCTTCTTGATAAAAACCCTCAAAAATCTAGGCATAGATGGTACATACCTCAAAATACTAAGAGCCATCTATGAGAAACTCACAGCCAGCATACTGCCAAACAGACAGAAATTGGAACCATTTCCCCTGAAAACTGGAACAAGACAAGGATGCCCACTCTCACCCATCCTGTTCAACGTAGTTTTGGAAGTCCTAGCTAGAGCAATCAGAGAAGACAAGGCGATCACTGGTATCCAAATAGGAAAAGAGGAAATCAAGTTATCTCTCTTTGCAGACAATATGATTCTATACCTCAAAAACCCAAGGGAATCTGTCAAAAAACCTCCTTGCACGGATAAAGGACTTTGGCAAAGTCCCAGGGTATAAAATAAATGTGCAAAAGACAATTGCATTTCTATACACCAATAATAAACAGAAACCCAACTAAAAAGCACAATTCCATTCACAGTAGTCACACAGAAAATAAAATACCTTGGCATCCTCCTAACCAGAGTGAACGACCTTTACGATAAACACTACAAAACACTGCTCAAAGAAATCAAAGATGACACAAACAAGTGGAAAAATATTCCATGCTCATGGATTGGAAGAATCAACATTATTAAGATGTCCATTCTAAGACAATCAGACAATTTGATGCAATACCCATCAAATTACCAGCAACATTCTTCTCAGACCTAGAAACAGCAATACAGGTATACATATGGAAACATAAGTAACCACGAATAGCCAAAACAATCCTTAGCAAAAAAAATTTTTAAATAAAATAATAAAGCAGGAGGTATCAAACTCCCAGACTTTAAACTTTATTATAAAGCTACAATAATCAAAACAACCTGGTATTGGTACAAGAACAGGCATATGGAATAGAATTGACATTCCAGAAGCAAAACCTCAATTTTTCAACCAACTCATCTTCAACAAATCCTCCACCACCAACTACTAAGGAGAGGAGAACCTAGTTAGTAAATGGTGCTGGGAAAACTGATCACATGCAGAAGATTGAAACAGGACCCCTACCTATTGAGGTTTTATGTTTAGGTCTCTGATCCATTTAGAGTTGATACACAAAAACCAACTCTAAATGGATCAGAGACCTAAACATAAAACCTCAAACTATAAGAACCTTAGAAAACACAGTAGACACCCTTATGGAAACTGGAACTGGCAACCAATTCCTGGCCAAAACCCGAAGTGCCCATGCCATAAGAGATAAGATAGACAAGTGGGTCTTCATCAAACTGAGAAGCTTCTGCAAAGCCAAAGAAACCATCAAGAGAGCAGGGAGGGCAACCTCCTTGGATCCCCTTCTGCTGTGGGAACTTTTCTGTCCTCTTAATAAATCCTGCTTTGTTCAAAAAAAAGAGAGAGAGAGCAGGGAGACAGCCCACAGACTGAGAAAATATATTTTCCAACTGTATGTCTGACAAAGACCTAACATCTAGGATCTATAAGGAACTCAAATGTGCTGAAAAGAAAAAAACAAACTGCCCCATTACAAAGTGGCAAAAGATATGAATAGATGGTTCTTAAAAGAAGACATAGGTGCAGCCAACAGATACATGAAAAAATGTTCAGTCTCACTAGTCATCAAAGAAATGCAAATTAAAACTACACTGAGATACCACCTAACTCCAGTCAGAATGACCATCATCAATAACTCAAAAGATAACAGATGCTGGAGAGGATGTGGCAGAAAGGAAACACTTCTACACTGTTGGTGGGAGTGTAAACAATACATTCTCTGTGGAAAGCAGTGTGGCGACTCCTAAAAGTTCTAAAAATCGAACTTCCATATGACCCCACAATCTCCCTACTGGGAATATACCTGGAAGAACTCAAACCACTCTATAAAAAAGATACCTGCACATGTATATTTATCTCAGCATTGTTCACAATAGCAAGAACCTGGAACTAACCATGCTGTCCATCAAAAGAGGACTGGATTTTTAAAATGTGGTACATATACACAATGGAATATTACACAGCCATAAAGAAGAACAAAATCATGAACTTTGCAGCAACCTAGATGGACTTAAGAGTCTCTAATACTGAGTGATCTTTCACGGAAACAAAGAACTGAGTATCACATCTTCTCACTCATAAGTGGACCTCAAACAACTATTGTAATACTATAAGAAAAGGATTGACAACTGGGGGAAACTGCGGGGCAGGGGTGGTGGGATGGGGAGTTGGGATTGGCAGTTATGGGAATCTGCCTGGAAGGGGGGCACACCTCATCAACAAGGGTACCTGCATAATGAATATTTGTATACCTAACCCTGAATTGTACCCCACAATTTTAAAATAAAAAATTTAAAAGTTAAAAAAATAAAATAAAATGGCATTCTATGCTAAAAAAAAATAAATTATTTGAAGACAGAGAAATCATGCTTGATTAAATGCTAAAAGGAAGTGGGCCATTTTAATTGAAAAGGGAGCAAAAGGCCATTTGTCTATAAATACATAACAAGCACCACAGGAATATTGGACATGACTACCTTTATTTACACAGAGATTGCATCAGGATGTAGACTTGAAGTAAGGCAAGAGCAATATAGGCTCTACAGTGTAAGGAATCATGGCAAGAAGCCTGAAGAAACCAACACATTAGCAAGAGGGTTCCAAGTCACATTTTCTAAATTTTTTCCTAGAAAGGCGAAGTGATTCTAAGTTTAGAAGCTCAACTCTATGTTTTGTTTATTCATTTGTTTGTCTTTTGTATCACTCTGTCACCCAGGCTGGATTGCAGTTGCACGATCATGGCTCGCCACAGTCCCACATCTTGGGCTCAGGAGATCCTTCCATCTCAGCCTCACAAGTAGCTGGGTCTACAGGCACACGCAACCATGCCTGGCTAACTTTTTTTTTTTTGTCATCACTCTAAGAAGGATTTTTGTGTTGATATTACATATTCTGATTTCTTTTTTATAAACTTTCTTGATTATAATTTATATATAGATCATAATTTGTTTTTATATAGACAAATTATCTGAATATACGTTTTTCTCTTCAAGTCCTCACATCTTCGATTTTTACTCTTTTAGTTGTTCAAACTAGGACCCCCCAGTACAGTAATGCATAAAGGGAATTATAATGGAAACCTTGTTTTGGGGATATTAACTTCCATGTTTGTAATATTTCACTCTTAAGAATGATAAGAGAAGAAACACAAAGAACCAGAATTTGTTTATAAAAATTTGTATATTTATTCTTACATGTTTGAACTTCAGTCACCTTCAAAGTACTCTCCATCTGATGCAATACACCTATAGAAATGCTTTTTCCACTGCTCAAAACAGTCTTTGAACTCTTTTATTTGGATATCTTTCAGTGCTTCTGCCCTTTTTTGTTTCACCTCTTCCATATTGGAAAACATTTCCCTTTGGGGACTTTTTTCATTTGTGGAAACAAAAAATTCTCTCGGAACAAGATCGGGTGACTAGGGAGGGTGGGACATGGGGATCATGCTGGTTTTGGTAAAAAACTACTGAACACTCAGCACAGTGTGGCAGGTGCACTTGTCAATGACCTATCATGAAGTGGACAAACACGTTGAGAGAATCTCCAAAAGAAAGTTCACTGAAGCTGAATGCAGCCTCTCACAACTGCTAGATGGAACACTGAAGCCGACGGGATCCCAGAATACTTGCATAGCAAGGGAAGCCTATACTACAATGGGCCTACACTCTGAAAGATATTTCAGTTTTTGTGTGGCGAGCCCCTCCTCATAGAAGCTGTAGGGATTTTTAAGATTCTCTGAACCAAGCTCTCCCTCTTGCTATTTCTCACTCTTGCTCTCTTTCTTTCTCACTCTCTCCTCTTTCACCTTATACATTTTGTTTTAGGAGACAGAACAGGACTTAAGGCCTTCTCCTTCAAAGAAGAAAAATCCATTCACATCCGAATGATTAAATATTGACATCTTGTTAGCTGGGATAATTTTTTATTTTATTATTCTATTATGTTAATAGGAAAGACATTTTGATTTTTCTCTAAACAGCCTAACTTTTAAATTCCATTTAGGTGTCAGAGCAGGTGATGGAAAAGATTTAATAATACAAGTAACAATGGGAAAATATATTGTGTTTTCCTGCTCCTTTGGAAAAAACTGTAAGGTAAGAGAAAACATATGAGCTGAAAATTCTGGCATTTGCTTAAGGTTCAGTGTCAATCCCAAACTATTACTCACCCACCATACAGAGATTTCATGTTGCTTTCTGGTTACTATCCAGCCTGGTGTCACTGGGTTTGGATGCAAACCAAAGATAAATTAACCTCATTATTCAAAACAGGTTTTTCAGTTAAATTTCCAGAACACATTTCCATTCCAAGTGTTGCCCTTCTCTTTCCCACAAATGCTGAGCATGTTCCCAGGGATCTATCATGGTTTGAATTCACATATCTGGCCATTTGGAACCATACTCTCTTCTTCTAGTTTATTTTAACTTTTATTATATGCCACTGATTCTAAATTTTAGTGTGCATGGAAACCTAGGAACTTGTAAAGATACACATTTCTAGGCTGTACCCCCAAAGTATGATTCAGGAAATTGGGTGGAGCTCAAGAATCTGTACACTTAGCAAAGTACCAAGTGATTCCAACACAGAGGTTCTGTGGAATGACCCTACAAGAAACAATGGAAGAGCGCATGCACTGGGGAAGAATCACTTTCTTCAAAACAATGAGATCTTCTGAAATAAGAGGAAAACTTCCGTTATCACTCTAAGAACTATACACTTGTAGAATTCTCTCCCAGGCTTCTGTCTCAAATTATCTTGTTACCAACCCTATTCCTGCCCCAACTCTCCACCTTTGTTTGGCCTCTCCTAACTAAGAGCATTCACTCAGTTCTGATCCTTCGCTTTCTATTCCCATCTCACAAATGTATTGTTCTTGGTGACGGTCCCCTGTTCTCCTTATTTAAACATATACTTGTTCTTTCATTTACTGAACAGATATTTGTGGACACACACTGAGTTGTACATGCAGGAGCTACAACAGGGACAGTCTCTACCACCACAATTCAAAAGCATCTGTTGATTCAAATTCATTAAATGAGATTTCCCTCTGCTTCTGCAAATAGCACCAACCTTCTCCCACTCAGGCCTTAAAATTTGGAGTTGGCGTTGATTCATCTTTGTCTTGCCCCCCTAAATCCAGTTTGTCATCAATCGCTACTGATTATGCCTTTGACATTCTCCTTCACCCCCCCTTCCTCTCTGTTTCTACTGCCACTGTCTGTCCAAGACTTCATTTGCTCATATTTAGATTTATGCAATGGTCTCTTTATTCTTTAATCTCCTTATACAATTCAGTATGTAGAGTCCTGAAGTGTGAATCCTGAAATTTTGTTCTCATGGTGAAAAGCTGTAGGTAGAGAAGGAACACACCATGTGCCCATGTCAAAGCCAGTTGACTCCTCTAGCTCAACATTCTTATCTGTAAGATATATAGCACATCTCGAGTGTTGTGGAATTAAAGTTGACAATATAGATAAAGTTGCTTTAAACTATCCACCACTAAATAATGTTATATGTGACAATTATCAGGCCCCTTTGTCACTTAGAAAATGCCCCACTATAGTCTTCAGTAATTTCACTCTTCTTTCCCTTACTCTTGAGCTCTTAAGACATAACAGGACTTATTTCCATCAGTCACTTGACTAGCAGACTCTTTTTAAAAACTTTCTCTCTCTCTGTCTCTATTTATTTATTTATTTTTTGTTTGTTTTTGTTTTGTTTTGTTTTGTTGTTTTCTTTTGTTTTTGAGTTGGAGTCTCACTCAGTCGCCCAGACTGGAGCGCAGTGGCCGCTCCCGGTCACCGCAGCCTCGACCTGCTGGGCTCCGGCGATCCTTCCACCTCAGCCTTCCCAGTAGCTGGAATTATAGGAGCGCGCTACCACGCCTGGCTGATTTTTTGATTTATTGTAGAGATGAGGTCTCGTTGCCCACGCGCATCTCGAACCCGCGGGCTCAGGCAATCCACTCACCTCAGCCTCCCAAAAGCGCGGGATTACAGGCTGAACTACTGAGCCCGGCTCTCTGTCTCTATTTAATCAGGGTCTCACACTCTGTCACCCATGCTGGAGAGCAGTGGCATGATCACAGCCACTGCAACCTTGACCTGGGCTCAGGAGATCCAGTTGCCCCAGCCTTCCAAAGCAATGCATAATCCATCATGTTGTATTAAAACTCTTATGTTTACTGATGTGATCACAGGCATTGTCCATGGCAGATTGCAGGATGGAGTGACCAAAGATAGGTGAAGCTTGTGAAATAAATAACTTTGACATTATACAAAGTGCTTTTTAAAAATTGATTCACCCTTGTATTATAATGGCAACTTCAGTAAGAAAGGTCATGCTAGACCCTGTGAAAAATACAAAAAAATGGTCCAGACTCAATTGGTACTACAGGCATGCACTACCATGCCTGGCTAATATTTACTTGTTTGTTTGATGTTTATTTATTGCAGATATGAGATCTTACCATGTTGCCCAGGCTGGCCTCAAACTTCTGAGTTCAGGCAAATTTCCTTTGTCTTGACTTCCCAAAGTGCTGAGTTTACAGGCATGAGCCACAACTACTGGCTGCAGTTCTCTCATTTCTACTTTGTGTTTTTGCTGGTCTTTCTTGTCCCCTCAGCCTAGACAAGATTCCATTTTTAAAGCTCTTCTTTATTTATCCAAGTCCTTTCATGCCCCACTGAATTTTGACCTCCTTGATGAAGCTTTCTCATTCTGCACCTCCTGTTTCTTGCACCCTCCCCTACATAACAGCACACCCAGTCTTGATCATATACCTTGAGATTATAGGCTATTCTACTATTGTTCTCTCTGTGTAGAGTTTCCTGAGGGACCAACTGAGTCTGCACCAATTTTTTTTATTTTTCACAGGGCCTACCATGACCTTTCTGACTGAGGTTGCCATTATAATACAAGGGTGAATCAATTTTTAAAAGCACTTTGTATAATGTCAAAGTTATTTACTTCACAAGCTTCACCTATCTTTGGTCACTCCATCCTGCAATCTGCCATGGACAATGCCTGTGATCACATCAGTAAACATAAGAGTTTTCATACAACATGATGGATTATGCATTGCTTTGGAATGTCAATTCCAGCTTTAAAATTGAGCTTCTTAGTGCATTCTCAAAGAGGCCCTAAACTATGAAAATCATATGACATGCATTAATTAATGTTTAATTGGTTGAACTCTAATAAAAAATTGAACACATTTTTCCACAGTGACCCATTATAAAACTTAAATATGTTTTTTTTTTTTTGAGTTGGGGTTTTAGTACAGTGTCAGGATCATGACTCTCTGCAGCCTCAATCTCTCGGCACCAAGCAATCCTTCTGCCTCAGTTTCCTGAGTAGCTGGGACTATAAGCATGTGTCACCTCACCCAACAAATTTCTTTTAATTTTTTTTGTAGCGATGAGGTCTCACTATGTTGCCTAGGCTTGTCTTGAACTTCTGGGCTCAAGCAATCCTTCTACCTTGGTCTCCCAAGGCTGGGATTACAGACATGAGAAACTGTGCCTGTCCAAACACATTGGCCTTTTAGAAATATAAACAACAGTATATCAACTTTATAAAAAATATTAAGAATATTTTTTATACATGTAGTGATTGGGCTATGAGACAAAAAACATTTTATAAATATAGGATGTCTTCATAAGTGAAAATGAAGTTTTTATCTTCAGCTAGGCTTATAGCTCTGAATTGTGTGTGTTCATTCGTAGCTTGTCCATGACATTGAGGAAAACAAATTAATAATTGAGGTTTACAACTGTCCACCACTACATGCTGATGTGAAAGTGAAGTTTTTCTCTCTGGTAAGTAAACAAAAACAGCTTTATCACTAGTCTTGTCTGGTCTTGACCGGTTTTGGTTTAGGATTTCCTTTACTATAATTCTCAGCAAGGAAGATGATAGATGTAATGCCCTAGCTAGAATAAGGAACTACAAATCAGATCCATAACAAATTTTTTTAAAAGAATACATGTAATTTGAAAAGTATTGCCCATTTGTTGTTTCTAAATTCTAAACTTTCTACTTTTTTCTAAATGTACATGTATTGATTTTCAAGTAAAATATGAAAGCCAAGATGCTAAAAAAGCAAAGGTATGCCTTACTGCATAGCAGTGATCACATTTTTGTTTTGCATCTTTAAAATACATTGTTAGCTGGGCTCCGTGGCTCAGCCTGTAATCCCACGCCTTTGGGAGGCTGAGGTGAGTGAATTGCCTGAGCTTGTGGGTTCGAGACCAGCCTGGGCAGCGAGACCTCATCTCTACAATAAATCAAAAAATCAGCCGGGCGTGGTAGCGCATGCCTGTAGTTCCGGTTACTCAGAAGGCTGAGGTGGAAGGATCGCCGGAGCCCCGCAGGTCGAGGCTGCCGTGGCCGGGAGCAGCCACTGCATTCCAGTCTGGGCGACAGAGTGAGACTCCAACTCAAAAAAAATAATAATAAAATACATTCTTCCCAATAATTTATAAAATACCTTAAAAAGAGGGAAATTTGGCTCCCTTTGGAGTTGATATTTTAATGTTATAAATAGTAGTTTTAATCCAGTATTGTCTTTATGCAAACTGAAAATAACTTTCATTGTCATTACTATGAATATCCAAAGTATATTATTTATACTGGCCAGTCATAAAAATGTGTCTGATTATTATTCTGTATATAACTGATTTCTAAGCTTCAAGTGTTTCATCTTATTTTGCTATTAAATCATCCATCAGAACTGCCAACAAGTAACCATGTTGGTCAATTCAAAATTGATTTCCACTGAGCTCACATCTGTAATCCCAGCACTTTGAGAGGTGGAGGCGAGAGGATTGCTTGAGCCCAGGAGTTCAAAACCAGACTGGGAAACTTGGAAAGACCTAGTCTCTACAATAATTTTTTTAAAAAAATTAGCTGAGCATTGTGGTGCATACCTGTGGTTCCAGCTACTTGGAAGCTGAAGGGGAAAAATCACCTGACACTGCAGGTCAGGGCTGTGGTGGTTGTGAGCATGCCACTGCACCCCATTCTGGGCAGTAGGAGAGGGACTCCTACTCAAAAAATAAAAATAAAAATTAATCTATTTCTGTGCTTCCTTTCATCCCCTTCTTGCTCTATTAAGTAGAAGCAGTAAATATAGTGAAACAAGTAACCTGATGGCTCCCATATTGTATGTTTTCCCTTGAAGAATGAAGTCACTGAATTCTCACTTGGACAACGTTCTCTAAGAAGACACAGTAGTTTAAAGGCCACTCTTGTCTTTGTGAGTATCAAGGGACATGAGATGAAAGCACTTTCCAAAGTGCTCCATGTACTAAAGATAACATGTGTTGGATTTTTCTCCATACTGATACATCTCTCTTAGGAGAGAGGCTATAAACTCTAGCCCTGCTCTGACTGGACTCCTGGTGAGGTAGCTGTGGATTTTTGGTGTGTCTTTCACAGGAACTCTCTTTATCCGACAGCTGGCTTGAGGTCTATGTGTGTGACCCATGACCACATGTCTGTATAAACAGAAAACTTGTTTACACTGGTAGAAATTCTTGGGCTTTTTTCTGACCTTTGTCCGTGTATTCCTACCAAGGTAGCCACTCTTTAGGTGGGCCCTGTCTGGGGAAAAAGTTAGGCTTGGATGTGTCAGTCAGGTGAAACCCAGAGAAGGCAGCACAATAAAACATAGGAAGTCACAGAAGCAGTTTTTGCTTACTTATAGATCCCAGGGAGATGGGAGCAGCAACTTGGCAGGGCCAGCTGGAAGGGAGCAGCCATCCAGGATACCCGTGCTTGACCAGTGGGTGGGAAGAGAGAGAGAGAGAGAGAGAACCCTGAAAGTGGGAGGCTTTGTTGGGGTTCAAGGTGTTACCCAACCAGGTTTTCTGTAGGAGGTCTAATTGATAGGGATAATGCAAGTAGGTGCAAGGTCCAGGAAGGAATGCTGTGACTGAAAGGTGGTGGCTGTGAAATAGCCTCACAATCCATAATGAGGATGAGCGTCTGTGGGGTGAGTCAAGTAGGCTGTTTCTAGCTATTCCATAAGGGGGTGGTCACCAGGAAGTGGTCATCTGAAGCAGATATCCGAATCATTCACACTGAGGAACTGTGAGGAAGTGAAGAACAGGAAACTATATTAAGCATGACTGAGCCCTGGATGAGAAAGTTCAATGTGTATTTTGAATAGATGCCAAGGCAACAAAAAATTATAAAATTTCACTACAATATGTTTGGTTATATATAGGCATAGGCCCTTAGTAGATTCTGTGTAGCATTATCTAAACTAGATTCAAAGTTTATTGTCTGAATTAAATATCTATCATGGAAAAAATATAGTCCCTTAAAAAATTTAATACAGATAGCAAGAGAAAGAAAAACCATTCTCTTAAGGCCTCTGCCTTGGTGTCTTGAGTGTATTGTTCTAGACAGTAGTGTGCTGCATATTTAGTGGTTATAATTGCTTGATAAATATTTAAAAGAATAAAGGAAGGAATTTTAATCCTTATGGAATTATTCTTGGTATGACTTGTGCAATGAATATAACCTTTTTCTTTTAACCATATCTTTTTTAGGTGCTTCCTGATTATTATGATGAATATGTTTTTTATTTCTGGTTCCACACATTTTTTATACTGAGAAAGAGGTATGGATATAGTCTAATCCAATTATAACAGCCTAATCTTTAGTGTCTGTGTGTAAGACTTACTGCAGTTCAATTTAAACCACAAAATCCTCAAAATACCATTCTTCATGGCCTTACTCCTCACACTCTGGTTGTTATTTTAAAAATACATCTGTTCTTGAGACACACTCTTGCATTATCCTCAGAAGCATGCCATAAGACTGTGTTGCAAGTTATAGAGTACTATCATCCGATCTTGAGTGTGATAACAAATGCCTCCCAGGGAAATGTTTGTTTCTTCATTTGTTTTTGTGAGCAAAGTGAGGTGTTTATAAAGGCAAAAATATGGACTTAAAGAGAAAGGGAGGAGAGGATGTAAAGGAGTTCACACTCCCAGAACAGATCTAGGGGGGGTTTCACTAGCCTAAAAGCTGATTAACATACTTATGTCCAGGACAGAAGTTACAAGACACAAAAAGCATGAAGAAGATTGGCTTAAAAGTTATTAATTGAGCCGGGCTCAGTGGCTCAGCCTGTAATCCCGCGCCTTTGGGAGGCTGAGGTGAGTGGATTGCCTGAACCCGTGGGTTCGAGACCCGCCTGGGCAGCGAGACCTCATCTCTACAATAAATCAAAAAAAAAAAAATCAGCTGGGCGTGATAGCGCATGCCTGTAATTCCGGTTACTAGGAAGGCTGAGGCGGAAGGATCGCTGGAGCCCAGCAGGTCGAGGCTGCGGTGGCCGGGAGCGGCCACTGCACTCCAGTCTGGGCGACAGAGTGAGACTCCAACTCAAAAAAAAAAAAATTTAAAAAAAAAGTTATTAATTGATAGTCTCCCTTTTAAGCATGATTTTCTCATAACTGAATTGGGAATCTATGTAAAAATCATTCATTGGCTTTTAAGACTGCTATTGAAAAGAATCTTCTACCATATCTGGAAACTTATTCCTGAGTCTAAAAGTTCTGTGCTTGAAGGAATATTTGTCTATGGTGGTAAAAAAAATAATTGAGACTTTTTGGTATCACCTTACAATCCAATACAAAAGGAAAAAATATTGTAACAACCATTTGGGTCAGAACTGGAGAAGTGTTTGTATTGCATGTGGCATGAATTGATTGTTACTGTCACACTCCATTGTTGGAGGCCAGCCTTGGAGGCCCACCTGATTGACAGGGTCCTGGTGGGCTGAAGACCCCAGGCCGCCGGCGAGCCCGGGAAGCTGAGGCCCTTCTGTTTTCCACCTTTACTGTTGGTACGGCTGAAGAATTTTGTGCAGTAGTGGAAGAAGAAAATGGCATGTTTATGTGAAGAACTCACAGCTAACCTGGAAATGTCATGGTTCATTTTTCCATTTCCCAATATGCCATTTGGCCTTTTCTAACATATGCAAGGGTTAAACTCTGAAGCACATCAAGAATGCTTTCTTTCACTTGGTTAGAAGTTACTAGATATTGCTTGAGCAAAAGATGATATAAGTATATTCACTCCTTATTTGATTTAGAATTATGTAGTTTAGTGTTTAGACATAAGGTTTTTTAGAAGCACAAGTTTATAGTAAGTTCATTATGAATTCATTATAAGTTCTAACACTTATCTAGGAGTTATGTAGGTGATTTATAACACTGTTTCCACAGATTTAGGATGAAGATTAACCGTTAAGGTTTTTACTTAATTCAATAGTTAAAATTCTAAGTTAATGTTTATAGGTGGGTTTTCACTGAATTCATAATATACAAATTGGATACTTTTATGATAAATTAACTAAATACAGAGAGCAACCTTGGGGGCCTGGGAAACATCACTAAAAGCTTCTTTTGAGTTTTCTTTAGAAATAAACACTGTAGGATAAGAGAAAAGTAATGAAGACACCTGGACAAGAAAGGCGATTACGAAGCTTTGAAGGTCATAGAAGCCCTAGAGAGAAAACTCCTGATACATGGAGAAGTGTGCACCTGGAAACTTTCTTGAGACATTTCAAGGACTGTAATTCGGGAGTTTGGACTAAAATAATCATTTTTGGCTTTATGAAAAAGACTTATTGACTGAAAGCAGATAGTGTTCTTGGCTTATTTATTGCTTCTAGACTGCTAGATGATGGTAACTTTTAAAGAATATGTACATGAAGGAATTTTCTTTGTCTTGCCCCTTTACGAATGGTATAAAAGCTTTTTGTTAACTAACATTAAATGTCATCTGTCCTGCAGGTCTCTGGCCTGCAAGCAGGTGTCCAAGTATATTATTATTTTCGTTGTAAGTTCCTCCTTTTGCCTATTCCATCTCTCTTTCAGGAAACCTCACACCCACCAGGAAAGGACCCCCACACCCAATCTTTGCCTTTCCTTCAAATTTAAACTGGATCTAGTAACACCTCAAGTTCTATCAGGCATAATAAACTAAGCATGTGGTCTACACACTTGTAATGCACACTTGTAATGAATTTTTAAAGCATGGACTTTGGTACCAAACCCTGAATTGTACCCCACATCTTTATAATAAAAAATTTAAAAAAGAAAGCGTGGACTTGGGACTTGAGGAAAAAAAATTTTACCATTTTTTTTCTGGGTATATACAAATACTGAACCTCGACTCATAACATGAGCAAAATCCCTCAATAGCGAGATCAGGGTGGAGCTTCATTTAGTGCTACTCCTCAAAAGTGGTTCTTTCTGAAGGATGCATTTTTCTTGTAAGACACCAAGAAGCAACAAGTTAGATCACTTTATTTTTACATTTATGTAAGTTCTAAAGATTTCTATAACATTTAAATTGACATGCCACTTGGTAAAGCTGTTTTTATTAGCTATGAGATGGCACTTCAGCCAAAAATGCCAACTTCCATCATTGAAAAGAGACACAGTATTTTATTCCTGATTTTTGATCCACATGTAGTTTCTGATTTCTGTCACATATAGAAATTTAGATACTTTATTAAACCAGGATACCATTTAATCTAGATTTATTCCATTAAAAAACAGTGTTAAAAAAATCAGTAGCACGTGTTACTGATATGTTACTTAAGAACAGGTATTTTGTATCTGACCAGAAAGATGGAAGGAGCCAAATGAAAGGTAAAAACATGCACTGAGGCTCTCATTGTTGTGAACAAGTCTTTTTTTGAAAGCTCTAATAACAGTGCCCTATTGTGTGGCTTTTTACCTAGCCCTATAATAAAATATAGTGCATATTTTTTCTGTTTACAGGCTTTATCTATCATGAGACCAACTGAATAATCCCCATATGGAAAAGACATGGAACATTTTCAATTCTGAATTTGCTGCGGATGTTCGCTTTGATGAAGTATAACTTGAAGCCACGCGTCAGCTGCAGTAGACCTTATTTAAAAAACCTGTTCTACCTATCTCTGCTACCTCTGTCTTCCAAGTCCACATGCTTTGTGATACGCATATTTTCATAGATGAGGACTCATATTTTTAAGAAAGAAATATACTGACACAGCAGCCTCACTCCAGTGGCTTGGGACCTCCTCCTAACCCCCACTGGGGTAGCCAAGAGTACACACTTGCGGGAGGCTTCAGCTCCTTCCCCTCACTCCCGCTGACTCTCGTTGGCTCAAAGAGACAGAGACCTTGAGCATTTCCTTGGAGCAACATTCACCAAGGAGAAAGCCCACAGCCACCATTGCAGCTGGTTTTCTCCCACAAGTGCCAATTCTGGCCAGAGGTCAACAGTTTAGCCCACCGCATCAGATATAATACCTCAGCTTCAGGAAAGACCTGATCCAAAACCCCAGCTAATGTCACTTTCGAAGCCACTCCACCACTTGGGATGCCATAAGCCAGTGCAGGTACCTAGCACAGGACTGCCACAGCTGGCAATGGAGAAACTCACTATACTCAGGCTATATGTAACCCAGAAAACCCTACAGTGCCTATGTCAGCTCCCTGCCAAACTCACATAAAAAGAAATGGTCTACCCAAATGAGAAGGAAGCAGAAATATAATTCTGACAATATGAAAAAACATAGTTCTCCAATACCCACAAAAGACCACACCAACTCTTTAGTAATGAACTTTAATGTAAATGAAATGTCTGAATTTCCAGACATAGAATTCAAAAGGTTGATTATAAAATTGATCAATGGAATTTGGGAGAAAATTGAAAACCAACATAAAGAATTTTTTTAAATGACTCAGGACCTGAATGAAAAATTATCCAAAGAGATAGACAGCTTTTAAAAAATCCAAAAATTCTGGAGTCAAAGAATTAATTAGGAAAGTACAAAATACATTGAAAAGTTTGACCAGTAGACTAGAACAAGCAGAAGAATCTCAGAACTTGAAGACAAGGTTTTTGAATTAACCAAATCAGAAAACAACAAAGGAAAAAGAATCAAGAGAATGGGACAAAATCTCCAAGACATGTAGGACTATGTAAAATATCCACACATGAGTCATAGGTATTCCTGGGAAGAAGAGTAAGCAACAGGTTTGGAAAATCTATTTGAGGGAACAATGAAGGAAAACTTGCCTAGCTTTGCTGGAGATTGAATTATCTAGAAACAAGAAGCCCAAAGAACCTTCAGAAGATTCATTGCAAAAAAGGCATATAATCATCCAGTTATGCAAAGTTAATGTGAAGGGAAAAAAAAAAGTTAAGAGCAGTGAAACTAAAGCATCAAATAACTTACAAAGGTAAACCTATCAAATACCAGACTTCTCAGAAGAAAACTTACAAACCAGAAGGGATTGGGACCCTATTTTCAGTCTACTCAAACAGAATAACTGTCAGCCAAGGATTTTGTATCCCACAAAACTAATTTTCATTAAATGAAGAAGAAATAAAATATTTAGCAGACAAGCAATATTGAGGGAGTTTGCCACCACTATACTGGCTCTAAAAGAAATTATCAAAGGAGTTTTAAACACTGAAACAAAAGGTCAAAAGACATCAGTCAAAAAAGCTGGAAATCACCAAGTTCACTGACCTCATGGAACATCAGCAATAGAAAAAAATAAACAAACAAATAACTAAAGCAATCAGATAACAGCCAGTATGATGAATGGAATAGTACCATTCCATATCATTATTAACTGTGAGCATAAATGGTCTCAATGCTCCCACTGAAAAGATATCAACTGTCAGAATGGATTAACAAATACAGCCAAATATCTGCTGCCTTCAAGATAACCACTTAACTTGCAAAGACTCCTATAGACTCAAGGAATGGATGGAAAACATCATTCCATGCAATTGGCAACCCAAAATGAACGAGAGTAGCCATTTTCATATCAGACAAAGCAGATTTTAAATTAACAGTAAAAAAAAGACAAATATGGTATATAATGATAAAGAGATCAATCCAATGAGGAGACATAATAATTTAAAATATGTATGTGCCCAATTCCAGAGCCCCCAGCATTATAAAACAGATTCTATAAGACCTAGGAAAAGAGATGGACAACAATACAAAAATAGTGGGAGATGTCAACACTCCACTGACAGTAATAGAGAGATCATGAAGGCAGAAAGTCAATTTGAAACACTGGAGTTAAACCAGACTCTAGAGCAAATGGAACTAACAGACATCTACAGAACTTTCCATTCCAAAACTACAGGATATACATTTTTCTCATCAGCACAGGAAAGGTTCTCCAAGATATACCATATGATTGGTCACAAATCAAGTCTCAATAAATTCAAAAAATTGAAATCATATCAAGCACCTTCTCAGACTGCAGTGGAATAAAACTAGAAATTAACTCTTGAAAAACTCACAAAACCAAACAAAAATATGGAAATTAAACAATCTGCTCCTAAATGATTCTTGGGTCAACAGTAAAATCAAGAAGACAATTTTAAAATTCTTTGAAACAAATGACAACAATAAAACAAGTTATCAAAATCTCTGGGACATAGCCAAAGCTGTACTGAGAGAAAAATTTATAGTGCTAAAGGTCTACATTAATGACTAAAGGATGACATATTGACAACCTAACATTATACCTCAGGAAACTAGAAAAACATGAACAAACCAAACTGAAAATCAGCAGAAGAAAAAAAAAATAATGAAAATCCAAGCAGGATGAAATGGATTTGAAATTTTTAAAAATACAAAGGATCAATAACCAAAAAGTTGGTTCTTTGAAAAGATAAACAAAATTGAGAGACTGCTAGCTAGATTATATAAGAAATGAAGAGAGAAGACTCAAATTAGCTCAGTCAGAAATGAAAATGGAGACAATACAACTGATATGATTGAAATTCAAAACATTATCCGATACTATGAAGAACACCTCTGCAAACAAACTAAACAATCTAGGGGAAATGAATAAATTATTGGAAACATACAACTCCTCAACCTTGAGTCGGGCAGACATATAGAAACCTTGAACAGACCAATAATGAGTAGCGAGATTGAAACAGTAATTAGAAGTCTACCAACAAACGTCCAGGACCTAAAGGACTTACAGCTGAATTCTACTAGACGTTCAAAGAAGAACTGGCACAAATTTTACTGAAACCATTCTAAAAGATTGAAGAGGGAATTCTTCCTAACTCATTCTCCAAGGCCACTATCACTATGATACCAAGCCAGAAAAAAGAACAACAAAAAAGAAAACTATAGACCAATATCCCTTATGAACATAGATGCAAAGATCTTCAAAAAATATTAGCCAATCAAATCCAACAGCACATTAAAAAAAAAAAAAACTCCACAACTAAGTAGGTTTTATCCCAGAGATGCAAGGTTGGGACAACATATGCAAGTCAATAAATGAGATCCACTACATAAACAGAATTAAAAACAAAAATTACATGATCATTTCAATTGATGCAGTAAATGCATTTGATAAAAATCCAGCATCCCTTCATGATAAAAACCCTCAGCAATAAAGGCATAGAGAGAACATTCCTCAAAAACAAAGACACATACAACAAACCCACAGACAGGTCATCCTAAACAAAGAAAAGTTGAATGCACTTCTACCCTCAGAACTGGAATGAGGCAAGGATGTCCACTTTCACCACTAGTATTCAACATAGTCCTGAAAGTCCTAGCCAGAGCAATAAAAGGCATCCATATTGGAAATGAAGAAACCAAACGCTCTCTCTATGCTGATGATATGGTCTTATACCCAGAGAATCCTAAAGATTCCTCCAAAAGACTCCTGGACTTAATCAATGAATTTTGTAGTTTCAGGATACAAAAGTTAACACACACAAATCAGTAGCACTACTATATACCAAGATCTTCAAAAAATATTAGCCAATCAAATCCAACAGCACATTAAGAAAAAAAAATACTCCACAACTAAGTAGGTTTTATCCCAGAGATGCAAGGTTGGGACAACATATGCAAGTCAACCAAGATGAGAAACCAAGAACTCAATTCCATTTACAGTAGCTGCCAAAACGCTAAAATACCTAGGGATATATTTAACCAGGGAGCTGAAAGATCTCTACAAGGAAACCAACCAAACTCTGATGAAACAAATTGTAGAGGGCACAAACAAATGGAGAAAAATCCCATCCTCATGAATTGAAAAAAATCAAGATTGCTAAAATGATCATACTACCCAAAGTAATCTACAGAATCAATGTAATGTCTATCAAACTACCTACATTGTGCTTCAGAGAATTAGATAAAACAATCCTAAAATTCATGTGGCATCAAAGAAGAGTCAGAATAGTCAAAACAATTCTAAGCAAAAGAACAAAACTAGAGGTATCACATTACCTGACTTGAAATTATTCTGCAGCACGGTACTGGTACAAGAGCAGAAATGAGGACAAGCAGAACAGAATAGATAATCCAGAAATAAACCCAAATACTTACAACCAACTAATCTTTGACAAAGCAGACAAAAACCTACACTGGGGAAAGGGCACCCTATTTAACAAATGGTGCTGGAAAAATTGGATGGCCACACACAGAAAAATGAAACTTGTTCCCTATCTCTCCCCATATACAAACATTAACTCAAGATGGAGTAAAGACAATGTCAGACCTGCAACCATAAAACTCCTAGAAGAAATTCTTGGAAAAACTCTTATGGATGTTGACCTAGGCAAAGAATTTATGGCTAAAACCCCAAAAGCAAACGCAACAAAAACAAACATAAAAAAGTGGGACTTAAATCAAAGAACTTCTGCACAGTAAAAGAAATAATCAACAGAGCAAATAGGCAATCTGCAGAATGTGAGAAGATATTTGCAAATTATACATGTGACAAAGGACTGATATCCAGAATCTGCAAAGAACTCAAATCAGAAAGAAAAAAAAACAAATAACCCTTAAAAAGTGGGCAAATAACATGAGCAGTCATTTCTCAAAAGAAGATATACACATAGCCAATAAACATGAAAAATGCTCAACATCACTGATCATCAGGGAAATGCAAATCAAAAGTCACAATGACATATTGCCTTACACCAGTCAGAATGGCCATTATTTTTAAAAATCAAAAAGCAGTAGATTCTGTCAAAGATGCAGAGAAAAGGGAACACTTATACACTGTTAGTGGGAGTGTAAATTAGTACAACCTCTATGGAAAGTGGTATGAAGATTGCTCAAAGAACTAAAAGTAGATCTCCCATTTGGTCTAGCAGTTCCACTACTAGGTACTTATCCTAAGGAACAGAGAGGTCTTTCTATGAAGAAAACACATGCACCTGCATGTGCATTACAGCACAATTCACAATTGCAGAGATGTGCAATCAACCTAAACGCCCATCAACCAATAAGTAGTAATGAAAATGTGGTACATATACACTATGGAGTATTACTCAGTAATCAAAAAGAATGAAATGACGTCTTTTGCAGCAACTTGCATAGAATTGGCGATCATCCTAAATGAACTAACTGAGGAACAGAAAAACAAACACCGCATGTTCTTACTTCTAAGTGAGAGCTAAACTAATGATATGCAAAGACAGAGAGAGTAGTATGATAGACACTGGGAACTCAGAGGAGAAGGAGGGAAGGGTGGAGGGACAAAAAATAAACCACCTATTGGTTACTTTGTGCACAGGCGGGGGTGGTGAGTACTGTTAAAGCCCAGAGCCAAAACTACTCATATCCCCCAAAGCTACTGAAATAAAAAATAAAAGAAATATACATATGTAAAATGTCAATGACTAGTTTTTTTTCTTTGAAGGAATATACTTCATAGAAAATTTCCATCTTGTATTTAGATAAATTTGGAACACAGTACACTGCAACATTAAGTATCATTTTGAAAAACTTAAAAATAATAGAGCTTTCAGATTAATATAGTGGAGATCTTTAATAATCAGGATTCCTTCATACACATTTACTTTTTTTTTTGGATAAGTATTTATTCCCTGCTTTGTTTTGCATTTACCACTTCAGACTAGAAAATTAATTTCTTTGTTCTTCCTCTACTTGATTTATAATCTGTTGACAGATTAACAGCAAAGACTAAGTTTTAAGCTCAGAGGAGAGAAGTGTTTCACACAAGCAGTTACCCACCACACATCACAAGCTTTTCTCTGGTTCCAAGAACTACATGAGTAGCTTATTTGACGGGCTTTCTTTAATTATGCACAGACATGGGAGTGAGTGATGTGAAGGATAAAGAATCTTTGGTAACTTCTGCTTGTGTGCAACATCATAAATGAAGCCAGAAATATTTGTTCTTGGAGTAATCTGGATTTATTATTTTGAAATCCACCACCCCTGCTCACAAGCAGAAGTTACCTGCTCACAGTCAACTTCATCTAAGCTTAAGGAACTCTGTGAAGGAAAGTCACCTTTTCATTATAAACACTAGTGAGTACTATATCCACAGGGAACCATTTCTCTCTGATGCAGGGGCCTAATGTATTTGAAGTACTTTCATTGCCACTGCCTCTTCAGGCCATGATAATCCTTGAAACAAAGTCTATTTTGGCTGAAATGAAATTACCCTCATTTGAATAATTTTCATTTCAATGGCAAGGATTTAACAATCTAGACCAAGGTGAGTTTGTCAGGAAATGAAAGATAGCAACTAATAAAACAGGTATCTCTGCTTGAAACACAGTATACTCATTCTTGAAAACAAAGCTTGAAGTTTACAGAAAGCACACACTAAACAGCAGAACAAAAACCAGCTGGCAAAAGAGAAAAAAGGCTTGGAGGCTTGGAGCTGATCACTACATCTAAGCAACTTTGTAACCAACACTTGGACCGCCTAGGTCAGCAGTTCAGAATGACTGGATGTGGCTACAGTACTTTCTCTCTCTCTCTCTCTCTCTCTCTCTGTCTGTCTCTCTCCATCCCTCTGTCCCTCCCTCCCTCCCTCCTCCTTCCCTCCCCCCACACCCCATCTTTAAAAATTGGAAATAGAACAATACTTTAGAGAAGGGCTATGGGTGCCAGAGTGACACAGATATGAGTGTGGTCGGCACAGAAGGTGGCAACCTGCCAGGAACCAAAAAACTCACAAGGCCGGTGGGAAGCCGGGCCATGGGTGCTTTTTTCCCAAGTGTCCCCAAAACGGTTCCAACTGGCAGTAGCCCAGCTATAGCCTTTGACTCTTAGTCCCCCTAATCTGGCTCTTCTTGGAGAATAAGATCATAGAATGTGCTTCCAGTTTCTTCCAGGTTATTATGAATATTATAATTCCCTGTCATTTAGGTTACCAAAATGTGTGGGCACAATACAGGTTGTATTATTTTATTTAAAACTCACATAGCAATAATCCGCAGAGGGGAGATTACATAGTGGGTTTGGGTAAATGGGAAGATCATACTTACCTAGTGTGGTGAAGAGTAAGATGTGTCTTTTTCAGTACTAACAATAAAGGAAGGAAGGAAACCCCTATTTTTATTTGAAGAATCTTGCTTCAAAAAAGGTTACAGTTAAGGTTTTTCTTCCCTAACCCTCCAAGCCTCATCAAAATTTCTAGCAATTATGAGTTGCCACAGTATTCTGCTTTTGCTTATATAAACAAAACATGTTCAGAGCCTCTTGGGACATTGCTTTCTTGGAACTCAAAGTGTTATTTATTTTAAAAACTTAAGGAACTTACATCGCATCATAATATGTCAGAACGATACTCATTTTCTGAAATAGAATTTACTAACTTGAAATAGAATTATCCAAAATTGAATAGCAAACATTTTAACCATTTGTTATTTGTTTTAAAATAGGAGAAGAGAGAGAGGTGAAGGGAGAAGGTAATTCTAGTGGGCCAAGTTTCATGACTGCAGTGTATACAAACGTGTTATGCCAACTTACCTACAGTGAAATTATTTTATATCAGGAATGTTGCTGTCAAAAAACAATGCTTGTTTCAATAAAAAATCATCTTGAAATATTACTACACATAAGTCTTTAACACTCCTGACAGTTGGTTCTTAACATGGGTGTAAAGCATTTAAGCAAAACTCATCATAGACTTAAATATGAGGTAAATAATTTAATGACGATAGAACACTCAAATTTCCTTAACCATAATATCTCAATTTACTATATTTTTGTATAGAGTACAGATATGAAGTGGTACAAATTATATCCAAATATTGAGACATAAATTAAGTAAATGGAATTTTAAAAAATTCTCCTTACCGCCCCCATTCCTACTTGCCTCAAACTATTTCTATGGAAAATATGCAGTTAAATCTTTTAATGAGAGACCTGTGAGAAGATCTGCCACCACCAGGTCTAACTTCGATTAGTGCTGGGCTGGAGACTGTGGACTTTGAAGCAGTTCTCTTCCTGCTGAAAGCCAGTCTGTTTTGTGTCAATCTAGGACTTTTCAAATGAAGCACCAGTCAGTAGCTACTGAACATTTAAGAATGAGGTCTGACAATTAAGTTTGCTAACTCATCCTAGAAAAAGTGCTACATACCTCATTGCTGCGTATCACTATGGTCACTTTTGAAGTACTCCCCTTGGGAAGCTATGTACCAATGCCAACACCTAGTCCACCAGTCAAAGCAATTTTGGAACTCTTTTTCTGGAATGGCCATCAGAATTCTATCAATTCTTGTGATATATCCACAAATTCTTTTGTTTTCTGCATAATCTAGACTCTGAGAAACCATTTTTTTCTTCTTATATTATCTGTTGGTACCTAATAAATTACTTCAAATTTGGTTGCTTAAAACAACATGCACTTACTATTTCACAGTTTCTGTGAGTCACCTGCTCAGGGTCTTTCACAAGTTTGCAAGGTAACAACCAGGCTGTGATCCTTTTCCCACTTAAGGCTAGATAAATCTAGCCCGCTTCCTAGAGTCTCCCAGCATAGCTCTCAAAAGAGTGTTGATGGAGCCTTCCTCCTACTCCTGGGTTTCCAGTGGAGGTTGGAACCCAGGTTTTGGGTATGTTTCGGAGGGGATCGGGTCAAGCTTAGGCCAGTTGGACCCCCAAACCACCTAATTTAAATGCTCCCGATGGCAAAGGAAGGACACCCCCACCTCTGCAGGGCCAAGGCAGCGGAGGTGATGCCAGGTGTTCAAATTATGCTCCAAACAATCATCGGTGACTGGAGTGGCAGCCCCAGAGGCAAACTTAAAAATAACTCGGTTTGCTGGCTATCCTATGGCGGCTCCAGAAAAGGCAAAGGTTGAACTTTCACAAACGCCCTCGCCCTGGCACTTCCTGAGCAAATGTGGAGGTGAGGGTACTGGGCCACCACAACCCGGAGGTTCCAAACAGCGCCCGCTGCACTGGGAAAGGCAGGGGTCGGGAAGCGGGTCCCTGGCAACGCCCCACCCTGAACTCCTCCCTGTGTGAAGACTGACGGCCCAGTGTGCAAGGTTACAATAGGGCGGGACCCCGGCGCCTTTAGATCCCTGGATTTCCGAAGGAGTCACTGCAGAGGCCCCTAAATTTACTGGAGCTACCTGGCAGCTCACGGCGCCAGCCCAATTCCGCACATGCCTTCCGATTCCCGGGGAGCGAAGAACTAAGAGACCTTGCTACCTCATGAGGTGCTTCAGTTCTTCTGATAGGTTACAGCGCCCCCCGCCCCCCCCCCCACAGTTGAAAACTGGAATCACTCACTTTCCCACTTCCTACAAATAAAGGCAGCCTGGCGCACCCACTTCTGCCTTCCTGAAGGCAGTCAGTGCTGGGCGCAGACAAATTCCCCTGGTTGGATAATGAACACGTTCCGGCTGGGAGACAACACCACAGGGAGAGGCTGTAAGGCTTGGTAGAGTTCTGGGGGCGGGGGTGGTGGGAAAAAGACCGAGCTCCATGGGCCCACCTGTCACCCCAGCCAGGAAAGGGAGGTAGGCAGCGGAGGAGATGGGACCAAACCCCAAGGGGTGAGGGGTTGTCAAGGAGGGCTGAGGTCCCACACCTGCAGACTCTGATCCTCTGTTACCATGGCTGCAAGATGGTGGGGGAGGGGTTGGGTGGAGGGGGGGAGAGAGCGCCACGCTCCCCTCTGAGCATCATCACTCTGCACCGGGCTCCTGTAGTCAGCCTGCTGCTGTCCTGAGCCGGAGTCTTGCAGCGACAGCTGGGCCGAGGTGTGGAGAAGCGGAGCCTGCAGCACCTTGCCCTTCTCCTCCTCCTTCTCCCTGATTTCTCGAAAAGAAACATGCAAAAGCAAGGGATCCTCCAGAGCAGGGCGCAGGGCTGGGCAGGCCCTGAACACCGGCTGGCTGCGGGCTCGAAGTTGACCCGCTGCCCTGGCTCGAACCGGCGTCTGCTCGTGCAGACGCTGTCATCTCTACAATCCCGCTCAGGCCCCACTGCCGCCTGGAGGCTGCCTGGAGTCTGCCTGGGCAGGAGCTCTGAAACTGCCCCGGGCTTCCAGGAAAACCAGACTGGCTGCTCCCTTTGCCAACTCTCGCCCTTCGGCCCCCTGCCTCTACCCACGCCTTCCCCCCAGCGAGACTCTGGCCGTTTGCATGCCACAGGATTCCAGGCCAGTAGCCGCAGCTGCTGCCCCTGGAACTCTGGTGCCCCGGTCGGCCGGGCTCAGTTCCCTCCAGCGCTCTGCCTTCACCCCGCCCCCACCGGCAACTTTGCCAAGAAAGAGAAGCTGGGACCTTGAGCTTGGAGACTCACCTTCCCAGGAATTTGCCATCTCTTTCTGCACTTCTCCATACATGGAAGGATGCAGTTTTCACTTTGATCAAAGAAAGGGTTGTTCTTGGAGCTTCGCCCTCAGTTCAAATGAACAAACGTGGGCGAATTAACTCCTTTTCTCTATGAAATACGTATTTCATAGCTAAGATTGAACAATAAAGAATTTAAGATTTAAGATGGCTAATTCCTATTCTCTATAGGCTCTTGACTAGGAACTACAGGGTACACAAACATGAATGAGACCTAGACCCTAATATCAAGGAATTTATGAATAGTAAGAGAATCAGAAGTTTATAGAAGTAACTGGCAGAAAGATTAAATGAGACATTGGGAGCTGGCTTAGGAACTTAATTCAAACACATATTTCTACCAAGATCCAAAAAACTAACTCTCATTCTTTAGAAATGCCCATGCCTCGGCAGGGCTTGGTGGCTCAGCCTGTAATCCCAGCACTTTGGGAAGCCGAGGCGAATGGATTGCCTGAGCCCGTGGGTTCGAGACCAGCCTGGGCAACTTGGTGAGACCTTGTCTCTACAATAAATCAAAATCAAAAAGAAATGCTCATGCCTTATAAGTTGGAAACCATCTGTATTGTGTTTGTTAGTTTGAGACAGGGTCTTAATTTATCACCCAGGCTGGAGTGCTTGGCACTCTTATAGCCACCACAGCCTCAACCTACTGGGCTCAGGGGATCCTTCTGCCTCAACCTTCCAAGTAGCTGGAACCACAGTTAATTTTTTGATTTATTGTAGAGACGAGGTCTCATCGAGTTGCCCATGCTGGTCTTGAACTCCTGGGCTCAGGCAATCCTCTTGCCTGCTTCCCAAAGTGCTGGCATTATGGGCATGCGCCATTGTGCCTGCAAGCATGGAATTTTAAAAGAGGAATGTACTACAAAGAAAGAAATGGACGTTTGCTGAACACCTACCATATATCAGTTTACATGTTACTCTCCTATTCCTCAAGAAAGCCATTTAAGCTAGGTATCACTTTCAGCATTTTGTAGATGGGGAAACAGACTGACGGAGATTGTAAAAGGTGCCTCGGGCACAGAATTAGTAAGTGGCAGTGCCAAGATTCTAAGGCAGGCCAGCGTGAACTGTCTCCAACAGAAGGAATCAGTCCAGGGCTGGATGGTCTCAGGGTACCCCAAATCCTGCCCAAGTCAAGGCAGGGCAAGCAACTTGGCATCTCACCATCGCTTCCCCTCACTCCCCATGAGTTGGTTCTTTAACACTCTGTATGCAAAGATACCCCTTTGCTACTTTTTAGTCTTTCCCTGGCCGCCTTCTATATTTAACTAGAATATACCACTAGCATCAAAGTCAAACTAATATACCATTCTGATCAAAAAAATTCAAACTATAATATACCATTCTGATATAGTTGCACAGAATCATGTCAAAGAAAACTGAGTCAGATATTCTTGAGGATTAATTGATTTGATTAAATATTCTTAAGTAAAACTCCAAGTATACTTTCTTTTTTATATTATGTTTTAGTACTTTATTTTTCTAATCTTTTCTTTCTGTTCACTTAAGTAGCACAGCAGTTTGGGCTACAATTCTGCCAAGTACACTTTCTACTTTATTCAGTAATATGTCACAGATACTAAATCACTTTAAATTTGTCATCAAACAACCTTCCAGAGTCTCCATAACCTCTTGAAATTCTTCCTGTGTTAGCTGCTGACCACCTTTCCAATCTTTTGTACACATTAGTAATCTGACAACCAGAAGAACTTAGGTTCCTGATTATGCTTTACATAAATATGTGGAATATAAAATGCATTGAAAATACACCATCTGGGAGCACATCCTGTCATAAAGACAAGTTGTTTTTTGTCAGACCATGTCAAATATCTGGTTCCTTTTCCCCAACTATCACTTTCAGGGGAGAAAGAATAGGAACTTTATGTAAATACAGAATAATCTTCAATTATAAAAAAGACATGGTTCAGCACCTTTAAGAACTGCAATTCTAACCATTCCTGAACAACTTTCAAAAAGCAAATGCTATAAAAGATAAGATAGACAAGTCGGACTTCATCAAACTGAAAAGCTTCTGCAAAGCAAAAGAAAACATCAAGAGAGTGCAGAGACAGCTCACCGAATAGGAAAAATTATTTGCCAACTGTAAATCTGACCAAAGTCTAACATCCAGGATCTACAAGGAACTCAAACATGCTGAAAGGAAAAATACAAACAACTTTATTTGAAAATGGGTAAAGATATGAATAGACACGTCTCAGAAGAAGACATGAAGAGCCAACAGATACATGAAAAAATGCTCAGCCTCACTAATCATTAAAGAAATGCACATCAAAACCACACTTAGATATCACCTAACTCCAGTCAGGATGGCCATCATCAATATCTAGATAAAAAACAGATGCTGGAAAGGATGTGGGGAAAAGGGACCACTTCTACACTGTTGGTGGGAATGTAAACTAGTACAACCTCTATGGGAAACCGGTGATTTCTAAAAGATCTAAAAATTGACCTTCCATATGATCTAGCAATCCCCCTTCTGGGAATATACCCAGAGGAACTCAAATCACTCTATAAAAAAAGATACCTGCACACACATGTTTATTGTAGCATTATTCACAATAGCAAAAACACGGAACCAATCATGCTGCCCATCGAAAGTGAACTGGATAAAAAAATGTGGTACATTTACATGATGGAATGATATGCAGCCATAATGAAAAACAAAATGATAAACTTTGCAGCAACCTGGATGGAATTAGTGTCTATAATATTCAATGATTTATCACAGAAATAAACATTTGTGTACCACATGTACTCACTCATAAGTGGACACTGAACATTTATCATAATACTATAAGAAAGGGATTGGCAGTAGTGAGACACTGCCAGGGGAAGGAGGACACTGAACATCAGTAAGGGTACCCACACTTTACATGTACGATGACCACATATGTACCTAACCCTGAACTGTACTCCACATTTTTAAAATAAGATAAAGAACTGCAAATCAGCAAATTCAAATGGTCATTAATAATGTACCTTTTAAGGTATTATATAAACTTTTTTCCTTTCACCTTTCTTTCTTGAGATATGTCCATGCAATGGAATAATACTCAGCTCATGCCAATAGCATAAATGAATCTCATTGACAATTAGACAATATGCAAGAAATCGGACAGAAGAGAGTGCGTTCTGTGTGATTCCATTTATATTAAATTACAAATAATCAAAACTAATCTGAGATGAAAACTCAGAAGAGTAGTTGCCTCAGGACAAGAGGCTACTGACTGGGAAGATGAAAATAGGAAACATTCTGTGTCTTCATAAGTGTGTGGGTTCCATGGGCTTATTCATTTGTCAAAATTCTGCAGCTGAGATCTGTGTGCTTTCATGTACGTACATTTTACCTGGGGGAAAAAAGAGCCATATATCATCATCAATTAGGAAATGGAAAGTGGGTGAAGGTTCAGATGATATAGGAATGGCAAAATTTTGATCATTCTTGAATTGGGTGACAGGTACAAAGGGGTTCACTACAGTGTTTTGTGTTCTTTGCATGTGTTTTTACCATAGGAAAAATGCTTTTAAAATAGCGATTCCCAAGTAACATAAGGGTAAATTAACAGAAAAACATGCCACATATAAAAAAGAAAGTATTTGCTTTGCTTCTTCTCCTTCCTCCTCCCAGTCTTCTTCCTCTTCTCCCCCTTCTGCCTCTTTCTCTTCTCCTTCCCCTCTCTGCTCTTCTATTTTCTTCCACAAAGTCTCCCTCTGCCGCCCAGGCTGGAGTGCAGAAAGGATCTTAGCTCACAGCAGTCTGCAACTCCCAGGCGCAAGGGATTGTCCCGCCTCAGTCTCCTGAGTACCTGGGATTACAAGGGCGCCACCCTGCCAGGCTACTTAATTTTTTAACTCAAAAGGACAGGACTCCACTGTGCAGGTGCCGCTCCAGTGAATTCCTTCCTTTCTCCTTTTTCCGGTAAACTGTCTTTACTCCTGAGTTCCCCAAGTAGCCCCACCCCCATACTTACTTGCCCGCACACACCATCTGGGCAAGCCCCCCACCGCAACGGCCACTTCTTGCCGCTCCTCCCCGCACGCGCCGCCCTCCTGCCCCGCAACGTCAGGTCGGGCAAACCGGCACAGCTGCCCCTCACCTGCCCCACGGCGCCCCCAAGGTCCGGCGGTGCGCCCCGGGGCCGCTCACCTTCCAGCCCGCCGAGCTGTGGCTGGCATCCTCATCCTTGAAGCGAGGCAGGCTCCCGTCTGTCCACTCCCACATGTGCGACGGCGTGAGTCGCTTCTCGCGGAGCTCTCGCGGGCCTTCGTGATGAGACGGGTGGGACAGGTTCCCCACGCGAGGCGGCGAAACTCGCTGCTCTTGTGCAGCGGCCACGCGAGCCCGCCGGCGGCAGCAAGGGGCAGGAGCGGGGGCTGCGGGGGCGCCCTCGGCAGGCAGCCCGCCTCTGGGTCCTGGAAGTCCCCCCGCGACCGTCGCAACCACAGAGCCGGGAAGTCCCCAGGCTCAGGGTGCACTGACTGCGCCGCCGGGTCCGAGGGCCGCCTGCGGCAGCGTCGGGGTTCGCAGCCCCGCGGGCCCATGGCGCGGGCAGCGGCTGGGCCTGGGTGGAGCTCACCACCTGGGTCGCTTCTAGCCACGGTGCCCCGCCCTGCCCCCAGGCTCTGCAGAGCCCAGAAGGGGGAGAACACAGCCCTTGAAAGGCGAAGGGGGCTGGGACAACTACAGCCGGTCCGAAACTGGGGATGGGTCGGGGCAGACAGCGGAGGGAAACTCGGAGGCAGGCGCGGCGGGCTGGAAGCGCAAGCCCAGAACCGCACTTTCCGGGTCCGACCGCGTGGAGGCTCCTCTGTGGCAGCGGCGGCGACGGGACTGCGGGCCAGAGCTGCCAGTCGGGGCAGACCCAGCACCGCTGTCCTGCAGACTAGGCCGCCGACAGACGGATGCTGCGCTCACGTTTCCCTGCCACCGTCCAACCGCGCCGCCGCTCGCGTAGACCCGGGGGCGGCGGGCTCAGCAGCTCCACCGCAGCGGGACTAAACGGCTGGATTCCGCCCTCGGCCGCAGACGGCGGCTCCGCCTCTGACTGACAGGCTTAGCGGCCCATGGGCGCGCGGGACGCTGCCCAGGGAGCCAGTGGGCACCGGCCTGGGCGGGCCGGCTTTCCACCAGGGCGGGCTAGTGGGGTGGTTTTCTCTTTCCCACGCTCTCTTTTCTTAGGAGTCGTGCTGTTTTATTTTCTGGTAATTCTCGAATGTCCGTGAGTCCCCCGCCCTCTCAGTGTTTTGACGCTTGGAGGCAAACCAGCGTAGAGGGCAGCGACACACTTGGTTTGCTACGGAGGAGCCAAGCCAAGTATGGGGAAGCCAGAGGGGTGACGCCCTCGCCCTGACCTGGGCTCTGAGCCCAAAGCACGGCGGGACCCGGATCCTGGGCGCTCACGGGCGCGAGGTGGGCGGGTGAGGAGGCGGCTTCGCGGAATCCCACCAGATCTTCCCCACCTGGCTCCACCTGCGATGTCTTTGCAGAGCGACGCGGGGAAACGGTGGGGTTTTTCGGGTTTATGTTTTCTTTGCACCGCCCTCTGCCGAGTTCTAGAATCTGTCAAGGCCTAGGGCCGCGAGGTCGGCACGCCCCTGCCGCCCCCGTGCTGAGGTCACGTCTGCCCAGAGGGAGCCCCCTCCACACCCCGGGCCCCAAACTTACCTGTTAGCATCCCTGAGCTGAGCCTAGCCAGTTGGTCCAGTGGGCCGGTCGCCCAGCCCAACAGACACACCAGCCAGATTCGCTCCAAGTTTGATTGAAAGGCTGGAAATGAGGACGAGGGGCTCCGGTGCAGGAAAAGATCCTCCTATTTCACTGCACACGCAGATCCAAGGGCACCCTCACCTCCTGCCCTCTGTGGGAAACTCTTCCCTTGGTCGGGAGCCTCACACTGGGTCCACTGAGTCCAGGGGCCGCCAGGAAAGAAGGGGTCAGAGGAGAGCAGGTAACTGGAACCTAATCCCTTTATTACTTGCTCCTAATTAACTTTAACTGTTTGCTTGCTTTGTCTTTATTATCTAGAGTGGAAGTGATGAGGTGTTGAGTAAAAATGCAAGAGGAGAAAGGACCTGAGTTTCTTGGGGTCAAGAAACTCAGATCTGTGAAGTTGATTTCCACGGAAACTTCGTTCTCCTGTGATGATGGCTGTGACAGCTCTACTTCTGAATTTTGCAAACACGAGACTGTAGTCAGTCCCGGAAGGCTGTGAGGTACGCAGCCAGTGCAGACATTCTGCACCCTTCAGGGTGGTGACAAGGTTTCAGGCACCAAATACCAAGGGAGCCGCCCACAAAACATCAGAGTCCCCCAACCTTCAGAGATTTCTGTGACCGATTCTGATTATGATGGAGAAGATGGAAGCAACATGAAATTTTTGGAGAAGAGTTCTTTAAATATAAAGCAAAACAATGAAATGCTTGCAAAACTATTATCAAACTTAGAAAGCTTCTCTGGGTCCTTCCCTGAAAGTCGTTTCTTCCCAGATGCCACGTTATAATCTGAGACCCCGAAGATCTACGTTCTGCGTGCAGCTTCCAGGAGAAACCCTGGAAGGAGAGCTCAGCTTCTTACCAGATCGCGGTCCAAATCCTTAGGTCCCTGGGACAGAGGAGGAGAATGAAGAGAAAGAGAATAAGTGCATGTTGGTGAGAAAGAGAAAGACCATGGACTGGGATCACTCGCCCAGAATTCTTCGCCCCAGCTCACCCCTGATCCTTCTGCGTATAATTCGCCCAGTGGAAGGAATTACAGAGGAATTGTTGGAAAACATCTGCAACCATTCTCAAGATAAGATGTATATCCATCTGCTGGGCTCTGCTTTTTATCAGTGCCACCAGTAAACGATAAAAATATGATGGCAACTGAAAAATATGCTTACATGGAGAAAAATTACCAGCATTAATAGGTTCAAAAGGATATTTGAGAATGAGTAATAGCTTGAAGACAATTCCCCCTAAACTTTTCATTCAGTTTACAATACAATTACTAGTCATATATCTGATGATATCATAGTATTATTTCATAACACTTGAGATGATTTACAGATTTATATGCACAGAATATATGCTTATATTTACCTAATCTTTAGTTAATTACATATATACATATTTATACTTTATTTATATTTCATAGTAAGTTACCTACCCTCACCTAAGTCTGAGTGAAAATAGAGGGGTAATCTTGTAGAAATAAAGGACTTACTCTAATAACTTCCAGCATGTACTCTTCATGCTGAATTTAGGACTGTCTTTCCCACCACAGAGCAGTGTGATTCAGCTTTCAAATAACTCAAAGGGTGGAAGGTTCTTACCAAAAAAAGTGACATTTGTACAACCAGATTGCCAATGGGAGTGAAAAGAGAAAATAGGTGAGAGGCTTTTTGGATAGTTAATGGGTGTGGTTTTTTGTTTGTTTTCACAATTCATGAAAGATACCAGTGTACAGTGAAACAACAATTTCTTCCTCATGTCTAGAAACTGTTCCCAACAGCAGCAGAGTACATTTTTTTCCCCCGTACACATGGAACTCTTAAATTTTTTTAAATTTTAATTTGGGGCAGTCTACAAATTCAACAGAATACCCATTAAGTTGTCAACATCATTCTTCTCAAACCTAGAAATGACAATACAGAAATTCATATGGAAACATAAATGACCACAAATAGTCAAAATAATCCTTAGCAAAAGAAACAAAGCAGGAGGTATCATACTTCCAGACTTCAAACTTTATTATAAGGCTACAGTAATCAAAACAGCCTAATATTGGCACAATACCAGGCATATAGACCAATGGAACAGGATAAAGATTCCAGAAGCAAAGTCTCAATTTTTCAACCAACTTATTGTTGACAAAGCCACCAACAACAACCACTAAGGAGAGGAGAACCTATTCAGTAAATGGTACTGGGAAAACTGGCTGATCACATGCAGAGGATTGAAACAGGACCCCTACCTATCACCATGCACAAAAATTAACTCTAAATGGATCAAAGACCTAAACATAAAACCTCAAACTATAAGAATCTTAGAAAATGCAGGAGTCACCCTTATGGGAATTGGAACTGGCAACCAATTCCTGATCAGAACCCTAAGTGCCCATATTGTAAGAAATAAGATAGACAAGTGGGACCTCATCAAACTGATGATCTTCTGCAAAGAAAAAAAAAAACCCATCAAGAGAGCAGGGAGATAACCAACAGAATGGGAGAAAATATTTGCCAACTGTATATCTGACAAAGGCCTAACATCTAGGATCTACAAGGGACTCAAACGTGCCAAAAGGAAAAAAAACAAGCAAGCAAGTCCATTAAAAAGTGGGCAAAAGACATGAATACATATTTCTCAAAAGATATACAGGCAGCCAGCAACTCAGCCTCACTCATCATCAGAGAAATGCAAATCAAAACCACATTGAGATACCATCTAACCCCTGTAAGAATGGTCATCATTAATAAAACAAACAACAACAGATGGTGGCAAGGATGCGAAGATAAAAGGAACATGTCTACACTGTTGGTGGGAATGCAAACTAGTGCAACCTCTTTGGAAGACAGTGTGGCAATTTCTGAAAAAAACTAGAACTTGACCTTCCATGTGACTCAGAAATTCCCCTATTGGGAATATACCAGGAGGAACTCAAATCATTCAGCAAAAAAGATACCTGCACACATATGTTGCAACTCTATTTACAATAGCAAAAACATGAAACCAACCATGTTGCCCATTGAAGCTGGAATGGATAAAAAAAGTGGTACATATATACAATAGAATATTATGCAGCCATAAAGAAGGACAAACATATGAACTTCCCAGCAACATGGATGGATTTAGAGTCAATCATACTCAGTGATCTATCACAGAAACAAAGAACAGAGTACCATATATTCTCACTCATAAGCAGCCTTGAATAATTATCATAATACTATAAGAAAGGGATTGGCAGTAATGGAAAGCTGTCAGGGGAAGGAGGGTGGATGTGGCAGCTGAGGGAAACTGCTAGGGGAGGGAGGGGCACACCTCATCAACAAGGGTACCTGAATAATCAACGTTTGTATACCTAACCCTGAATTGTACCCTACATCTTTATAATAAAAAAAATCTAGAAATAAACCCTTAAAAAGTAAAATAAATTTTATTTTATTGTTCACTTATATTTATCACAGTTAATGATATATTTGGAATATCCTTCAAAAATGAGGGTAAATACATTTGTCAGAAAAACAAAGGCAGTTGGCTACCAGAAGGGCCTCATTAAAAGTCATCAAAAGATGTACTTCAAGCAGAGAGAAGTGATCCCAAATTTAAAGTCTGATATACAAGAAGAAATGGTGGGTACAAAAAGTAGGGAATATATAAGTTAATTTAAAATGATAATAAAGCAATACTATTTTGTGGATTGATTAAAATATTTAACAACAGTAGCATAATTAGGGTGGATTTTTAAAAATGCCAGGTGATGTGTTGTTTTACTAGAGGTACATGTAAAGCAAGAATACAGAAATGTCAAAAGGGAAAAATATACCAGACAAATGTTAAAAGAAAGTTGATGTAGCAATATTAATATCAGACAAAGTAGTTTGTATTTTCCTAATAAATAGAATTTTTAAAATGTCTTATGTTGCCCACCAACCTTGACGTGACCCCAGCCGGTGAGGTTGGCTGTCCCTCTCACCACCCCGGGGACCCACCACCACTGCCTGCACCCTAGGCCATCCCTCCCTCCGCGCTTTCCCGTCTCCCGCCTGGGCCCACCCTGCTCCCCTCACGCTCCCTCTCCCCTCTCCCCTCTCCCCTCACTACCCTAACAAGAGCAGCCTGCAGCATGAAGGCGAGCACAGCACTTGAGCGGGCCCACCTCGGACAGGGGCTCCAGCGGTCCAAACGCTGTTGTTGGCGACCTCCCAGTGAACTCGAAGCCCAGAGCACTCACCTGCTCTTCTAGCCAGTCAAGGGCTAGGAACGGTCACTGATCAAGCTCCTCCTCCCCTGTCACTCCCTGGCAAGGCGGCCTGGTGGTTTTGTGATCTTTGACAGCCAGACAGGAAGCAGCTAAGAATGTGCTGAACGGCATTGGCTTTGATCCTGAGAACCACAGAGCCTGGGGCTAGAGTTTGCCAAGGCCAAGGCCAAAATGGCCAAGAGCAAGCTCCCAGACACACGGAGTCCCACTCCGTGCAAGGAGCACACTTCATCACCTGGGACTCTGGCGGAGTGCTGCGATCCCTGCGTCCCCAGAGCCTTGGGCACCTTACCTGTACACCACAGAGCTGACCCCAGGCCTCTCCCATGCTGCCTTCACCTCCCCAGCTGCTGCTAACGCCGCCGTCCATGCTCAGGTGCTGGTACCCTTCCTCGGATACCAGCAGCCAGGATAGAAGTGTGGTCCGTTCTCTTGGTTCTTTGGTCTTGTCGCCAGGGAGCTGCTTCTGGGACTCCCTTGGTGGTGCTGAAATAGGTACCCTGAGCTCTCGCTGCCTCTGGTGACCCTGAGGCTGCTGCCCTCCAGACTATGAATCTGAAGCCTGACTCAGTGGACGGCCTCCTCTTTTCCTTTCCTCCTCTTCCTTGTCCTGTTCTGTGCCCAAAACCTTTTCTTAAGGCCTCCAAAGAGGATTTGGGACATTCTAGCTGCGGCACCCAGATCCAGCTCAGAGGCCTCGGTGGGACCCAGGGAGGCCTGACCTCTGGCCCAAACTGACTTCTGTTGCGCCACCGCCAGGAAAGGAGGCGTTTACTTTTGCACGTTTTCTGGCAGAAATGACACTCACTGATGTCTACGTGAGTTACAGCTTGTTCTCACACTGTCACCATAGCAACAAGTCGTCTCCAACAGGAGTTCCTCCTGTCTGGCCCTGTGTATCAGTAATTGTTAGACACCTTGTTTACCCTGTGAGATAAGTTTAATGTTTAGTTTGAGGCATGAAAAAGAAAAGGGTGTCCATTCTTCAGCAGTGATCTTTGTGTCAAGCATTGGGTTAAGAAAAATGAAAAGAGGGAAACTGTGCACAGTGATGTTTTGTTTTGTGATCATTATCAGCGCTTCACCTTGAGTTGCAGCTGTGACCATCTTGCTATTTCAGATTTGGGACACTAGGTGGCTATTGTCATTGCTGATCCTGTGAGAATGTGAAACCGAGGAATATATGAAATGCAAAGGAAAGCAAACTCAAAATAAAAAAAAATTCAAGGGAATAGAATTTTTAAAAAGTTACTCTTGATCATAAAGACACATTTGAAAAATCCAAAACAAAATAGCAAACTAAATTTGGCAATGAATAGAAATCATTATCAAGTTGAGTTTATTTCAAAATCAAGCTGGTTTAACAACAGAGGAGAAAAGATCATGATCATATCAGCTCAAAAGATGCAGGAAAAAATGTTTAATAAATCCTAACAACTATCTATAATTTAAAATGAAAAATATATTAGAAAACCTGAAATAGAAGAGAACTTCATTAACTTCACAAATGGCATTTACCAAAAGCCTACAGCAAATATTTTACTTTATGGTGATTCATTAAATCATTTTCTCTAAGATTACAAATAAGAGTAGGACAATCACTGTCTTGATTTCAACATTGTACTGCCTAGGAGTGGTCTGTGCAGTATAGCAAGAAAAACAAAGAAAAGCTGTTTGAATTGAAAATCTATGCATGTTGGTAACCCTGGTGCATCACACCCTCTCTGAGTGTGGGTGGAACCTGAGACTTATTTTCTAACAAATAAGAATAAGAATAAGATTGGAGTTGTCAGTCCTTTGATTGGATAATGTTCTATGGCAAATGTGGTGGAATGGTCACTCTTGTGATTACATTATGTTCTGTGAGACTCCTTGTTAGCTGACTGGAGTGTGCTATCATGTTGTCATAAGACCTGTGAATGGGCCAAGGAGTAAGAAACCTCAGGGGCCACTAGGAGCTGAGAACAACCACCAGCTGATGGCCAGCCACCAATTCTACAGCCTCAGATAACTACACCACACCTGCCAACAAGCACCTGAACTTGGAAGAGGACAGCAAGTTTTGAAAAAGATCACAGCCTGGCTGTCACCTTGATTGCAGCCTTGTGAGAGACCCTGAGCAGAAGACCCACAGGAACTGTGAGACAAATAAGTGCATGTTGTTTTAAGCCACCAAGTTTGAAGTAATTTGTTACATATTAGTAGAAGACTAATATAGGAATAAAGAAAAAATGGTTTGTCAGAGTCTAGATTATGCAGAAAACAAAAGAGTCTATGGATATATAACAAAAATCAATATAATTTGGTTGACAAGTTTGCAGGTACATTTCTACATACCAGCAACAAACAGGTAAAATGTAGTTTATATAAAGCTAACTTTAACAAAAGCACCAAAATATAAAGAAATAAAATCTTAAAGACATGCAAGAACTTGATGAAGTAAATATTTTAAAACTTTAGTGAAACATAGTTTAGAAAAAAGTTATAAAGATTTAAATAAGTGCACAGATAAATTCTAGAATAAAGAGACTCAATATCATAAAGATGTTAATTATTCTCAAATATATCTAAAGATTTATTGACTTAATACAATTTTATGTAAAATCCCAATAGAGTTTTTCATGAAACTTCATAAATTTATATAAAATTATAGAGGAAAGAAAAGCACCAAGAAAAGTCAAAATACTCTTGAAAAAGGAGACAGGGTAAGGGAATTTCCCTAAATTGTGAACTATCAAGACTTACTCAAAAGCTATAGTAATTAGACAATATTATAACATTCATGGCTGATGAAATAGACTGATGGAACAGAATAGAGAACTCAGAAGTAGAGCTGGAAAACCAGACTAACTAATAATTAGAAGAGCAGTCCAAGACCGACAGGAGTGTGTCTGAAAGCCTAGCATGGGCATTGCCCACCTCCCTTGGTCTGTGAATACAAGGACATGGGACTGTTCCAGGTCAGGGATCTAGGAATAGAAGATTGTTATAATTATGTTTTAAAACAATTTGAAGCTATCATTTTAATTGTTGTGATTTTCTCTTCCTTCCAAATGTTGCAATTGTTTGCTTCTCCCTTGGAAGACTGTTTTTAAAAATATTGTAAATTCCAAATGTTATCTAAAATGTCAGCATGACCAGGAGAATTTGTGTCATGTCAGTAGTCATGTATCAAAAGCTGCTAATGTAAATCTTGAGTCATGCTAAAATTGCACATAGCACTCAAACTCAGGGTTTGTTAAAGCTGAGAATTTGGGGTATAAATACTGAAATGAATTTGCATTGCTTTGAGTGAGTTTTTTGGTAAGTATGCCAACCCATCTTCCTATAACCTTGTTATAGAAATTAAAAACTCCTTTTTCTTACAGTCTACCTCTTGCCTTTGATTGTGAGTGAATATGTGGAAAACATCCTCAGAAGAGAGTAACTTTTATTAAAAGTTTATTTTTTAACAAGGGAATATAGGATGTTACTTATTCTTCACTTGTGGTATTTTTCTCATTTTTCCTGGATATTGTCTGATTTCTACTTTTGTGAATTTTGTGTACAAGCAGAAGGGACTGGTAGCAAAAGCAAAAATGTTTTGCTGACTAAACTCTTCATGCTTGTTAGGAGTTCATTAGTTGTGATTTGTTTCTGAGTAATCTCACCTAGAGTACTTCCTGCTACACTGATCTGAAGGCATTTTACCATGTACTCACTATAATGAAACAATATATATATTTTAAATCGCTTATATCTAAACTGTAGAAATATTCAGAGGATTTCTCTTGTGCCTCTGCCTCGTTCGGTTATGTAACTGTTCACCAGCTCTGCCAATGTTGGAGAGAGAGTACTGCCAAAGAGTAAATTAACTGGTCACTTTTGCAGTTTGTTTGTGCCTAAACAAAGATTACATAGAAAACAATGGGGACAACCAATGAATGCAAGTAGTTCTTCAAATTACCCCAGTTTTTTATTTTTAGAACTTTATTCATCATGGGTCATTGCTAGAGTTCACTCCTCCACTTATTTAAACTATGCGTCTGCATATTAGCTACACTGTTTTTGCATGGGGATACCAAGGCTGGGACAAAATTTGGTAATTTAAGCAAAGCAAGCATTTTCTTTTTCTTATCCCACTTCAAACAAAATATATAAGTTTTTGGAGGCATCGCCATAGTCCATGTGAAAAACATGGATATTTCTTACCAGGGAATGGTCTTGTATTTAAAGTAAAAGCAGAAGCAATGCATGGCTTTGACATCTTATATTCAGTCAACACTCAGTAAGTTAGAAAACCTCTTTAAACTTAAGATTATTCATCTGTAAACTGATAGTTATAACACCATTTGAGGTATCTATCTACCTCAAATGTAAGAAATTAATAATAAAAGGACAATAATATGTGTGAAAGTACTTTGAAAATGATAAAGCTCTGTAAATTTGATTGTTTTTGCAAAAAAACCAAAATAGCACAACAAAACAGGAATTTATCAATTGCAAACTACATTTGTTCACTTTAGATTGCAGTGTTTATCCTCCTCATTTGATTGAATAGTGTCCCTTTTAGTCTGTACATCTTGTATGACATATGTAGTACAAGTAATTTTTCCCAGGTTGTCTTGCTTTACATTATTAGAACTTGATCAATTTCATGAAGTCAAATATAATTAGTAGTTTTAAAGTGATTAATACTTTTTGTATTATACTCAGAAAGATTTTTCTTATCCCAGCATTTAAATATATTCACGAGGATTCCTTCCCTTGTATTAAAATGTGTTTCTTACATTTAAATAAGGCATAATAAGTGCTATTGTTGTTACTATTCTCTATGAATATTTCTCCAACTTTTTTATTTTATTCACTTTAGAAATTGCTGTCTTAAGAATACCTTTAAGATGACCTTGCAAATATGCTACAAGAGCAAATGAGGATATGTTTATTTGTGGCATGTCATGTCGAAAGCATTTCCTGTGATGTTTATTTTTTCATCATTTGCAGGTTTCAAGTTTGCTGAATGTGATGTGGAAAAGTTTATTTCAACAATTATAAATGCAAAAAATGTTGATTTCATATCTTTGATATTGTAAATAGTGTTGCATTAGTTATGGCAATGCAGATTTCTCTCTGTCATATTGATTTTATTTTCTTTAGTTATACCCTAGCAGGATTTCTGGATTCTTGCTTCAATTTCTTAAAGAAACTATTGTATGGTTTTCCATAAGGCTGTATAATTCTCATTCCCATCAACAGTGTGTAAGTGTGCTTTCTTCTTCGTGTCCTTGACGATATGCATTTTCTTTTGTCTTTTTGATAATATTCAATCTAAATGGAATGAGGTAGAATGTTATTGTGATTTTGATTGGCATTTATGTGATGGTTAGTGATGTTGATCTATTTTATATCTGCCTATTGGCCATTTGTATACCTTCTTTGAGAAGATATCTAGTCAGATGCTTTGTCCATTTTTTAATCAGATTATTTGGTGTCAAGTTTTTAGGTTTCTTACATATTGTGTACATTAACCCCTTGTCAGATGTATAATTTGCAACTATACTCTGTCCTATTTTGGTTGTGTCTTTCCTCTAATAATTTTTTTTGCTATGCAAAGTGTTTTTGTTTAATGTAATTCCATTTGTCTATTTTTGCTTTTGTTTCTTGTGTTTTTGAGGTTTTATTTTAAATATTGTTGTTCAGCCCAATATCATGAAGCATTTTCCTCAAGTTTTCTTCTAGTGGATTCATAGTTTCAGGTTTTACATTTAACTATTTAACTCAAATTGATTTGATTTTTGCATATGATAAAAGTAGGAACTTAGTATCATTCTTCTGCATGTAATATCCAACTTTCTCAGACACGTTTATTGAAGAAACCCTCTTTTTCCAATTTGTGTCATTGGGACTCTAGGAGGAAATCGGTTGGCTGTAGGCAAAGGGGATTTACTTCTGGGCCTCTATTCTCTTCCATTGCTCTGTCTGTTTTTGTTTGTTTGATGTTGCTTGTCTGTTTGTTTTTCCCAGTACCATGCTGTTTTGGTTACTACAGGTTTGTAATACATTGTGAAATCAGATGATATCATGATCCCAGCTTTGATCTTTTACCTAAGGGTTGCCTTCGTTATTTAGGGTTTTAAACTATGAATTTTAGATTTTTTTCTATTTCTTTGAAGAATGTCATTGTTATGTTGAGAAAAACTGTATTGAATTTGTAGGTCACTATAGGGAGTAGGGATTCTAACACCATTAGTTCTTTCAGTTAATGAATATGTTATCCTAATTCTACCCTAATTAGATCTTTCTACTGAGAAAGACAGTAAGAATCCCAAATCAACACCACAAAAAGCTAAGAACACAACCTGAAAGCATTGTTTCTACCTACTAGTCAGTACTGAGTCTGACTGTTCTTCTCAGAGTGTCCATCAGTTAAGGCACAGCTCTCAGTTCTCTAGTGGCTCCAACAATATCATTGTTGTTATTTTTGGGGATCCATTTTCCCACTCAGCTACTATCTATTACACTGAAGGCATCCATGATCTCTTGAAGTATCATGGGATTATATTGAATTGATAAGAATATTTTGTACTTAACATTAAAATATATTGTCACATTCTAATTTTTATGGCATAACATTTGGTGAAAAGGGAAACTATTCTAAAAACCAATATTTATGAAATGGTGACTATTCAGCATGAGTTTATGAAGATAGAAGATGAGAAGTGTACTTTGCATGTGTCTTTTTTTGTTAACTCTTAATTTTTTTCATTTTAAAATTGTGGGGTAAAATTCAGGGTTGGGTACTCAAATATTCACCATGAAAGTACCCTTGTTGATAAGGTGTGCCCCCCCAGGCAGATTTTGACTACTCTCACTCCCACATCCCCGCACCCCTCCCCCCGCAGTTTCCCACTACTGTCAATCCTTTTCTTATAGTATTACAGTAGTTGTTCATGGTCCACTAATAAGTGAGAACATGTGATACTCAGTTCTCTGTTTCTGTGAAAGATCACTCAGTATTATAGACTTTAATTGCATCCAGGTTGCTGTGAAGTTCATGATTTTATTCTTCTTTATGACTGTGTAATAGTCCATCATGTATATGTACCACATTTTTTTATCCAGTCCTCTTTTGATGGGCAGCATGGTTGGTTCCATGTTCTTGCTATTGTGAACAAGGCTGTAATAAACATACGTGGGCAGGTATCTTTTTATAGAGTGATTTGAGTTCTTCTGGGTATATTTCCAGTGGGGAATTATGGGGTCATATTGAAGGCTGATTTTTAGAACTTTTAGGAATTGCCACACTGATTTCTGCAGAGGCTATACTAGTTTACACTCCCACCAACAGTGTAAAAGTGTTCCCTTTTCACCACATCTTCTCAAGCATCTGTTATTTTTTAAGTTATTGATGATGGCCATTCTTACTGGAGTTAGGTGGGATCTCAGTGTAGTTTTAATTTGCATCTCCTTGATGGCTATAGAGGCTGAACATTTTTTCATGTATCTGTTGGCTACTCATATGTCTTCTTTTGAGAACTGTCTATTCATATCTTTTGCCCACTTTGTAATGGGGCTGTTTGTTTTTTTCTTTTCAGCACGTTTGAGTTCTTTGTAGATCCTAGATGTTAGGTCTTTGTTAGACATGGAGTTGGCAAATATTTTGTCCAGTCTGTGGAGTGTCTCCCTGCTCTCTTGATGGTTTCTTTGGCTTTGCAGAAGCTTGTCATTTGATGATATCCCACTTGTTCATCTTATCTCTTATGACATGGGCACTTTGGGTTTGATTAGGGATTGGTTGCCAGTTCTAATTTCCCTAAGAGTGTCTCCTGCATTTTGTAAGATCCTTATAGTTTGAGTTTTTACATTTAGACCTCTGATCCATTTACAGTTTGTTTTTGTGTATGTGGATATGTAGGGTTGCTGTTTCAATCTTCTGCATGTGGTCAACCAGTTTTCCCAGCACCATTTACTGAACGGGTTCTTGTCTCCCCAGTAGTAGGTGATGGAGGCTTTGTCGAAGATGCGTTGGTTGAGAAATTGAGGTTTTGCTTCAGGATTCTCAATTCTATTCCATTGGTCTATATACCTGTTCTTGTACCAATACCAGGCTATTTTGATTATTGTAGCTTTATAATAAAGTTTAAAGTCTGGGATTGTGATACCTCCTGCTTTGTTTTTTTGTTTGCTGAGGATTGTTTTGGCTATTCTTGGTCATTTATGTATCCATATGAATTCCTGTATTGTTGTTTCTAGGTCTGAGAAGAATGTTGCTGGTAATTTGATGGGTATTGCAATAAATCTGTAGATTGCCTTAGGTAGAATGGACATCTTAACAATGTTGACTCTCCCAATTCATGAGCATGGAATATTTTTCCACTTGTTTGGTCATCTTTGATTTCTTTGAGCAGTGTTTGTAGTTTTCATTTTACAGGTCTTTCACATCTCTGGCTAGGAAGATGCCAAGGTATTTCATTTTTTTGTGGCTATTGTGGATGGAATTGGGCGATTTATTTGGATTTCTGTTTGTTTATTATTGGTGTATAGAAATGCAATTGTGTTTTGCACATTTATTTTATATCCTGGGACTTTGCCAAAGGCCTTTATCAGTGCAAGGAGGTTTTTGACAGATTCTCTTGGGTTTTCAAGGTATAGAATCATGTTGTCTGCAAAGAGAGATAGCTAGACTTCCTCTTTTCCTATTTGGATACCCCTGATCACCTTCTCTTCTCTGATTGCTCTAGCTAGGACTTCCAATACTATGTTGAACAGGAGGGGTGAGAGTGGGCATCCTTGTCGTGTTCCATTTTTCAGGGGAAATGGTTCCAATTTATGTCTGTTTAGCAGTGTGTTGGCTGTGGGTTTCTCATAGATGGCTCTTACTATTTTGATGTATGTTCCACCTATGCCTAGGTGTTTGAAGGTTTTTATCAGGAAGAGGTCCTGGATTTTATCAAAAGCTTTTTCTGCATCTAATGATATAATCATGTGGTTTTTGTTTTTTTGTCTGTTGATGTATTTAATTACTTTTATGGTGTCATGAGTGTTGAATCAGCCTTGCATCCCAGGGATAAAGCCTACTTGGTTGTGGTGATGATTTTTGAGATGTGTTGTTGAATCTGGTTTGCTAGGATCTTATTAGAATTTTAGCATCTATGTTCATCAAGGATATTGGCCTGTAGTTCTCTTTCTTTGTTGGGTCTTTACCTAGTTTGGGTATCAATGTAATGTTAGCTTCATAAAATGATTTGGGGAGAGTTCCATCTTTCTCAATCACCTGTAATATTTTCAATAGAATTGATATCAGTTTCTCCTTGTATGTTTTGTAGAATTCTGCTGGAAAGCCATCTGGTCCAGGGCTTTTTCTTTGTAGGTAGTTTTCTTATGACATAGTCATTTTCCTGAATTGTTATTGGTCTATTTAGGTTCTCGATTTCTTCTTGTTTCAACCTAGGGAGGTTGTGTGATGTCAGAAAGTCCTCCATTTCCTTTAGGTTTTCAAGTTTTCCAGACAAGTGCACATAGTAGTCTCTGATAACTTTTGTATTTCTTCAGGGTCAGATGTGACTTCATCTTCTGTGTTTCTGATTGTGTTTATTTGGTTTTTTTCTCTCTTTATCTTGGTCAGTCTAGCTAGGGGACCATCAATCTTATTTATCCTTTCAAAGAACCAGCTTTTTGTTTCATTAAGTTTTTTGTATTATCTTTTTGTCTTTTGTGTCCCAGATTTGGGCTTTTATTTTGGTGATCTGGATTCTTCTGCTGAAGTTAGGGTTTTGATGATCTTGCTTTTCCAGCTTCCTAAGGTGACTTGTTAGGCTGTTAACTTGTGCAGTTGTAGAGATATGAATTTCCCTCTTACTTCTGCTTTCATGGTATCCCAGAGATTTTGGTAAGATGTTTCATCATTTTCATTTGTTTACAGGAATCTTTTAATCTCTCTTGTGATTTCCATGTTGACCCAGGAGTTGGTTAGCATCATGCTGTTTAGTGTCCATGTCTTTGTGGGTTTTGGGGGAACTCTGATGGTGTTGATATTGATTTTTATTCCACTGTGGTCTGAGAAGGTGTATGACAAAATTTCAATCTTGTAGAACTTGTTTATGCTTGATTTATGGCCAAGAATGTGGTTGCTCTTAGAATACGTTCCACGCAGTGATGAGTAGAATTTATATTCTATGATCGTTGGGTGGAGTGTTCTGTAGGTATCAATTAAGTTCATTTCTTCAAGAGTCACACTGAGGTTCCAGATCTCTTTGCTGATCTTTTGTCCTGATGATCTATCTAAGGTTGTGAATGAGGTATTAAAGTCCCCAGCTATGACAGTGTTAGAGTCAATGTCTTTTTAAAGTTTGCCTAGAAGCTACTTTATGAAAGTTGGTGCTCCTATGTTGGGTGCATATATGTTTAGGATGGATATTTCTTCTTCTTTTTTTTTTTTTGAGTTGGAGTCTCACTCTGTCGCCCAGACTGGAGTGCAGTGGCTGCTCCCGGCCACCACAGCCTCGACCTGCTGGGCTCTGGCGATCCTTCCACCTCAGCCTTCAAAGTAGCTGGAACTACAGGCGTGTGCTACCACACCCGGCTAATTTTTTTGATTTATTGTAGAGATGAGGTATTGCCAAGTTGCCCAGGCGGGTCTCGAACCTGCGGGCTCAGGCAATCCACTCACCTCAGCCTCCCAAATGTGCAGGATTACAGGCTGAGCCACCAAGCCCGGCAGGATGGATATTTCTTGTTGATGGATTGAACCTTTTATCATTATGTAGTGACCTTCTATATTTTTAATTTTTTTTCTTATTTTTATTTTTTATTATAAAGATGTGGGGTTAGGTATACAAACATTGATTATGTAGGTACCCTTGTTGATGAAGTATGCCCCTGCCTCACCTAGCAGTTTCCCTCAACTGCCAATCCCACCCCTCCAACTGTTTCCCATTACCGCCAAATGCTTTCTTATAGTATTATAATTGTTCAAGGTCCACTTATGAGTGAGAACATATGGTACTTTGTTATTTGTTTCTGTGATAGATCACTGAGTATGATCGACTTCAAATTCATCCAAGTTGCTGCAAAATCCATATATTTGTCCTTCTTTATGACTGCAGAATATTCCATTGTGTATATATACCACATTTTCTTTATCCAGTCCAGCTTCAGTGATCATAATGGTTGGTTCCATGTTTTTGCTATTGTGAATAGAGCTGCAACAAATATACGTGTGCAGGTATCTTTTTTGTAGAATGATTTGAGTTCTTCTGGGTATATTCCCAATAGGGGAATTGCTGGGTCATATGGAAGGTCAATTTCTAGTTCTATCAGAAATTGCCACACTGTCTTCCAAAGAGGTTCCACTAGTTTGCATTCTCACCAGCAGTGTAGAAGCGGTCCTTTTTCTCCACATCCTCACCAGCCTCTATTGTTTGTTTTATTAATGATGGTCATTCTTACTGGGGTTAGGTGGTATCTCAATGTGGTTTTGATTTGCATTTCTCTGATGATGAGTGAGGCTGAGGACTTTTTCAATGGTCTGTTGGCTGCCCGTATATCTTCTTTTGAGAAATATCTATTCATGTCTTTTGCCCACATTTTAAAGGGGCTGTTTGCTTTTTTCTTTCCGGCGTGTTTGAGTTCCTTTTAGATCCTAGATGTTAGGCCTTTGTCAGATATACAGTTGGCAAATATTTTTTCCCATTCTGATCTTTTAAAATTTTAGATAGCTTAAATGGTATTTTTTTCTGAAATTAAGACTGTAACTCCTGTTTTCTTTTGTGTTCCATTTGCCTGAAATTTTGATTCCCATTCTCTTACTTTGAGTCTGTGAGTGTCCTTTGTGGTGAGATGAGTCTCTTGGAGACAATATATTGTTGCCTCCTAATATTTTATCCATTTTGCCATTCTATGTCTTTTCAGTGGTGCATTTAGTTCATTCACACTCTGGCTAATTATTGAAATGTGAGAGTTTATGCCTGTCATGAGGTTCTTATAGAGTTGTTGTTCCTGTTTGTTTGTTATCTTTCTTTTGATTTTTGGGTTGATTCATGTGTGTTTTCAGTCTTTTTCCTGTACTTTTTCTGAAGAAACATTGTTATTCTTTTTTCCTTTTCTTCTGTGTTTAATACTTTCTTAAGTGTTTCTTGTAGAGGTGGTCTAGAGGCAGTGTAAGTTCTTAGGGATTGGATGTCTGGGAAAGATTTTAATTCTCCCTCACTGATGAAGTTTAGGTTAGCTGGGTAGGTTATTCTTGATTGAAATTGTTTATCTTTGAGAACTTGAAGATTGGGCTCCATTCTAATTGGTCTTCCACTGCTATTCTAATTGGTCTTCCCTGGTAGGCAGTCTGATCTTTTTCTCTTGCTTCCTTTAGAATTTTTTCTTTTATACCAACTTTGTTTAGGCAAATTATTATATTTCTGGGAGTTGGTCTTCTCATTTTTTTGTCTTGCAGGGGTTCTCTGAATCTCTTGCGTTTGAATTTTCACATCACTGATGAAATGAGGGCAGTTTTCTTGAAGAATTTCATGGAATGTTTGTTTCAGAATGATCTCTCTCTCTCTTTCAGCCTCGGAAGTCCAAATACTCTTACGTTTGGCCTCTTGAGATAATCACTCATCTCTTAAAGGTTTTGTTCTGTCTTTTAAGCTTCTTTCCTATGTTTTTGACAGTTTGGGTTAGTTCTATATTTTTGTCTTTAAACTCTGAGATTCTTTCTTCTGCTTGGCTAATTCTGCTTTCCATGTTTATTAGTTTGTTATTTATTTTAATCACAGTATTCTTTACTGCTGTTATCTCAGTTATCAATTCCTTCCTGGTTTCCTCTTTTCTCTACTCTATTCTTTTTATTCTCTCTCTTAATGTCTTCATGTCTGGGTTTGTAGTATGTGACCAGTCATTTTGGGGGCTCTTCATTGTTTGCATTCCAAAGTCTGTTTTCTCAGTGTCTGACCTCCCAGGGGTCTGTGTAAGACCCATATTCTTTTGGTTTTTCTTCATTTATGTAGATTTTCCTCCCCACTTCCCCCCCCGCCTTAATTCTGTTGTTCAGGGATAGCAGGGTTGCTTTTACTTCTGTTTGCTCAATCTCCTAGTCTTCCATATGTGAATCCTCTAGCTGTGTTCAATTCTTAAGCTGGACTGTGGGTTGGGGGCTGTACTTTTTTGTAGTTTTGAGATTTAATTGAGGGGGGAGCTGATTCAAAATCTATCTGCAGATCCCAGTATCCACCGACAGGTATATGGATTTCTTGCAACCCACTTCCCACTACCTTGCAGTTTCTCCATACAGTGGGGGTATATGTTTGCTCCTTGAAAGCAAAATGAGGTAAGAGAAAGGAAAAGAATGGAACAGGGAAGGAGGGAATGGGGAGAGGAAGGTGGAGAGAGAGAAGAGTAAGAGGGGAAACAGACAAACATACTGACCAACAAATGAAAAGAGACACAAAGACAGAAAAAAAAAAACAACTAAAACATACAGATAATCTTACAAACACACAAGCCAACCAACCTCCCTATTGATATATTATTGCCCTATGCACACAGGGTGTCTAAAGAAAAAAAATCAGTAAAATAACAGAAACAATGCAAGTATGAAAACGTTATCAATGACAGTAAGAAGAGAGAGAAAAGAGGGAGAAAATGAGTAAAACAAACAGACAAAGAATAAAAAAAATAAAAACAAGGAACCAGGCTTGCTCTGAGATCCTTCCTGTAAGTCCAACATCCTTTTACTTCTGATATCTAGCTCTCATTGCAGGCTGTGGGGTTGTTCACAGCTAGGAGCAGATGCCTCAGGACTGCTGTGAAAGGAGGGTGTATCAGATCTGGATTCAGTTGGCTTGCTTCCTGTCATGTCTGCCACTCAGATCTGACCTGTCAATGTCTGATCTAGGGTGGAAGAGGGGCTTCTGTCTCTCCCAGTTTGATCCAATTACCTTACATCCCAAGTTGGAGCTGGGTGGAACTGGGTGGGGCAATGCAGGTCTCTGCCTGGTCTTGGGGCTCCAGCTGATCTCTGGTCCCACTGCAACCGGAGGCCAAACCAGGGAAGGCAGAGTGTGAGATAGCCAGGAGTTGGAGGTCAGCGTGGGTGCAGCCGGTGAGGAAGCTCAGAGCTCCATGGGGCCAGGAGCTGATGGTTGCCCCAGGCAGGGTGGCAGTGGTGGCAATGGCTTGGGGTGGGGCAGAGCAGTACAGTTGGCAAGGGAGCTCAGAGCTCCACAGGGCCTGGAGCCGAGAGCTGCCCCGGGCGGGGCAGTAGTGGCAGCAGTGGTAGCTCAGGATGGGGCAGTGCAACCGGCCAGGGAGTCCAGAGCTCCACAGGGCATGAGCCCAGGGCCACCCTGGGGTGGGATGGCAGCAGTGGCTGTGGCGGAGTCTGCAGCAGCAGAACAGTGCATGGGATCGAGGGCTCCAGCCCTCGGACCAGCACAGCTAGCAGGAAGGGAAATGAGAGTCTTTATGGACACTTGCTTTCACCGAGACTCTCACAGTCCCCCTTGTCCCATCACCATCTTGTCAGAAGACCCTGCATATGTCTTAATTTGCAGAGGTGGAAATTAAGATGTAGCCAGTTTAAATCATCCAAGCCATTGATGTGGATGTTGAGAAGCCTTGATTTTGTATAACATAACCAGTTAACTTTTTTTTTTTCCAGTTGGAGTCTCACTCCATCACCCAGGCTGGAGGACAGTGGCACACTCACGGCCAACCCATTGGCAATCCGCTGGGCTCTGGCGATCTTTCCACCTCAGCCTTTCAAGTAGCTGGAACTACAGGTGCATGCTACCACCTCTGGCTAATTTTTTAAAATTTATTGTAGAGACGAGGTCTTGCCAAATTGCCTGGACTGGTCTTGAACCTGTGGGCTCAGGCAATCCACTTGCCTCAGCCTCCCAAATTGCTGGGATTACCAGCTGAGCTACCAAGTCCAGCCCAGTTATCTTTTTAAAAATGAATTCAGATAAAAAGGAAAAAAGTTGATCTGAACATTGAATCTAGTTTCAGGTCACAGATTATTTTAAACATAATTTAGACCATCCTTTACTTATCTACTTGTTTCTTTTATACCAAATACAACCTGGAACTGGCCATGACTATTGAAATTTTCATTGTTCTATTTTGTTTTTGGTATGCGTTCAGAAGGTAATCCCTGTTATTAGGTTTGTCTGCCCATGCCTATACTCTGAGGTCTCTTTTCCATTTCACCATTGCATCCAGAGTCGCCTTAATGTAAACAAAATGAAGAAAGAGGTATAATCGTATAATCACAAAGAAGAATGCTATGTCTGCCAGTGGACACACACACACACACACACACACACACACACACATACACACACACACACACACACCACTTCAGTAGTTGTTTCAGAAGTTCCAATGTTGTACCCTGAAACTCTTCTTCTGGTTCCCCTCATAACTTCTCTGTTTTTACTTTCTGTGTCCTAAAATGGTATTGGGAATAAAACCCTGATTGGTTTTCAAAATATCTAATTTGATTTTATTGTATGTACTTTTAATTCTTTGACAGTGTTACTTATGAAACACTTGACCGAGTGCTCTGCCTGTGATGACATCAGGTGAGCTGATTTAACTGATCTGAGCAGTGAAAGACATTGGGAGCATCCATAACAATGTCAGTTCTCCTGAAAAGACTATAAGCATCTTTTGGTAACTTGGGAATGTAATTGGAACAAATGAAAACAGATCAGAAGAGGGACACTTCTTACTCATAGACTGTAATTTTTAGTTACTAGCAGCCAAAACCCATAGGGAGCTATCAGAATGACTGTGTGTGATACTCTATGAAGAGTAAGAGTGGAGAAAATTCTATTTAGATCAAGAAGGTTGTAGCACTGGAGAGGGAATAGAGAAGACCTGAGAAGAAAGGGGCTAGTAGACATTGTATCTGTCCTTCACTCTGTTGACCCAGATCCAGAGTCATCTTTACTTGGATGGAGCCCCTGCCTCAGGCTTCCAATTACTTGATTTTATTTGAGAAAGAACAAAGGTATCAATAACTCATAAGGAGCATAAAGGGGGTGGAGGGACCTTACAATCTGGAAATTTAGAAGGGCAAGAGCAAGCAACTAAATCGAATTTGAAGCAAATGTAAGCAAAATACTGCTGCACATGATGACTGGGTTCAGTAACAAAGAACTACTTTGAAAACTTAATTTATTAACTTTGTTGGCAGGCCTAAGAATTTTATCACAAACATATGAAGACTTATTTCTAGCAAAACAGGAAATGCTATTTTCCAAATAACTGATTGATATGAGAATACTTTTTAGATAACAAAATTTTTAATTTGCAGAGTAATTGTAGCCACCTCAAATCAAAATAGTAAGTATGTGAATTTTTATGGTTCTTAACTTTGTGCATTTCAATCCTTTAGTACTAATTCCAATGAATTGACATCTGTCACCTGTCATGGAGCCAACAATGAAAGGTGATGTCTTAATATATATTGACAAAGAGGGGGAGAGGGGAATGGGGAGATGGAGGGGCAGAGGAAGACAAGACTGAGATTTGTTAAATTCAGTCTTAGAGTTTTTCATGGGAAATTTTTTTCTGGACACTGATTCTAAAATTATTTATAAAACAGTAGGTCTTCCTGTGAACTAAATCATGTTTACTGTATCTTTTAAATTCAAATAATTTTGCTGTTCAAATGAAGTGGTCAAATCACTTTTTCCATCTGGAGAATCTGATATGTTGTTGTGTTTGTTGGTGTTTCAAGTAAAGTAGATCAAGACTCCAGGCATAATGAAGTATTTCACTTTATATGAGTACATCAATTTAGAGTGTGGAGGGAGGGAACCAATGATGGCTCTAATCTTTATCCTTGTGAAGACAGGGCTTGCACTGAGGCCGTAAGAAGAAAGGAAAATGATGGAAAGATTTCAAAATGTATGTGCAGGACAGTGCACAAGGGTGACTTTGACTGCATTTTCAGACAAGTGTCATGTTGGAAAATATATTTCTATTTACCAGAAATAAGTGTTCTCCTAGGTTGAATATGTGAAAAATATCCTCAGGAGAGAGTAACTTTTATTAAAAATTAGTTTTGTTTTATACAGAGGAATGTAAGATGTTACTTATTCTTCACATGTGGTTCTTTCTCATTTTTTCTGGACATCATCAGATTTCCATTCTTGTAAATTTTCTGTATGAGTAGGAGAGTCTGATAGTAAAAGTTTACTAAAGTCCTCTTCATGCTTGCTAGGAGTTTATTAGTTGTGATTTATTTCTGAGTAATCTCACCTATAGTACTTCCTATTACACTGATCTGAAGGCATTTTACCAAGTACTCACTGAAATGAAACAATACATTTTAAAAAAGTATTTGTGTCTGCACTGCATACATATTCAGAGGATTGTTCTTGTGCCTCTGTCTTGCCCAGTTATGGAACTGTTCACCAGCTTGTGTCAATGTTGGAGAGAGTCCTGACAAGGAGTCAATTAACTGGTCTCTGTTGCAACTTGTTGATTCTATACAAAGATTAGTAGGAAACAAAGGGAGCAACAGATAAATACAAAAAGTTCTTCAAATTACTCCAATAGACTCTTTTTCATCATGGGTCATTGATAAAGTTTACACTCTGCCATTTAATTAAATTGTATGTCTGTATAGACATACAGTTTTCTGCGTGGGCTACCAGGTTGGGGCAAAATTTGAATAATTTGAGCAAGGCAAACATTTAACTTTCTTAACCCACACCAAACACAGTAAAGGGTGTTTTGTTGTTGTTGTTTTGAAGGCAGTTTGCAGTCGATTTGGAGTAAAAGCAGAAATCAATGCTTGGTTTTGACATCTTATATTCACTTGACACTCAGCAAGTCACTAAACCCTTTTAAATTTTCGATTGTTCATCTTTTGATTGTTATTTGAGGTGCTTATCTATGGGGGTTATGTAAAAAATAATAATATGTGTGAAAATGCTTTGAAAATACCAAAGCACTATAAATTGCTTTAATGCTAAAAACCCAAATTAACACAACAAATTTTCTTATAGAAAAGTAGGAATTTATCATTTTCAGACTGATTGATTACTTAAAATTTCAGCATTTATCTTTCTCATTGGATTGAAAAGTGATTTACTATATGTATCCATTTTTATAACATATGCAACATAATTCATTTCCTCAGTTTGTATTGCTTCTCATATAGAGAACTTTAGAAGCTTCATGTAGTCAAATAAAATTGACTTTAATTCTTAAGACTAGTACTTTTGTGTTACGCATAGAAATTTCCCTTTTATCTTAAGATTAGAAATATATTTACAAAAGTATCTTCTTGTATATTCTGAATTTGTTTTTATATGTAAATAAAGTATAATAAAGTTATTGTTCCTACTATTTTGTATTATTACCTTCCCAAACTAGTTTATCATGTCCACTTTAGGAAATACTGGCTTAATGTTATCCTTAATATGACGCCCCCCAAGGATGCTATAAGTGCAAATGTTTATGTGATTATTTGTGATATGTTATTTCAGAATCATTTCCTGTAACATTTATGTATTTATTACTTGAAGATTTAAAGTTTACTAGGCATGCATGATGTCAAAAAGACATTTGCAGAATAATTTTCCATGTAAAAAATGTTTAAAAGTGAGATATACAATGACAATGCAAAAACAAAATCACCAAACATTTTCATTATCTCCAGGAAGACCTAATAAAATGTCTAATACTTTTAGATATCTTTGATGTGATGATTTATTTCACAAAAAGTAAGTTGTAGGATTAAAATGTCTATTCACTGTAGTACTTCAGCATTCATATTCTTACTATTGCCACGATTACTCATGATAGTTTTTCCAGAAACAACCTACATTCAGATTCTTAAAATATCATAAAATATTTCATATGACATGAGAGGAAATAATTGTATGCATTTTAAGAAAGATAAGGGATTTTAATACTACTTTCAGATAGAGTAACTCTTCTATTAAATGGAATGGTTCTTCTGTTAAAGGCCATAGTTCAATTCTCTACTGAGGTTCAGAGACGGTAGAGAGGCCTAATTGACGCTGGTTAACTGATGACACATAGTGATTTCCCAGAGCAATGAGTTGATGGACACTATGTGTTGGGCGTCTATTATATAGCTTTGCATGTCTGCATTTCCAGGCACACTAGCTCACGTTCAAAAATCTGTGAGATGAATTGACCCATTTGAATCCCATTTTATTTATTTTAATCTGATCCATAGCTGGAAGGGGGGCAGAATGCTCATAATAGTTGATTCTTTTCCCTAAAGAAATACATATTTTCTTAGAAAACTCAGTCAAGGTTTGCTGATGAGGATAGTCAGGTAAGGGTAGTTGAGTGATCTCAAGGACCATCTGTGCCTCTCCTTCCTTTTGGGCTTCACCTCCCCCCTGGTCCAGGAATGCTCTGTGAGCCTGAGACAATGGAAACATGCAGTCTTTGTGAGTCTTCTCTTACTCCATTTCTTTCATTCTTTAAATCCTGCATATTACCATAAATTAGATCACAGGTAATCGGATTATTTATAGTCTCCTTGCTGATACCAGGACACTTTCCTGGTCCCTTAGAAAGATTTGAGCAGCACTTTGACTCATCCACCATTTGTATATAATCATTTGTAGTCAATTACTCATCCTGATGACTGAGAGTGACGGCACTATTTTTGGAAATGTCATCGGATATTAGATCTACTCCAGGATCATGCATTGCATTACATTTAATTTTTATTCTCTTTACTCACCTATTATCTGGAATAGTTTCTCAGCCTTACTTTGTTTTTCATGATACATATTTAGAGTACAGGTCCTTTGTTTTGTAGTAAGTCCCTCCATATGCTTGTGTGTGCAGGTTCCTCGTGATTAGATTATGATTATGCAATTTTTTTGAGGAACATCACTTGGTAGGCAGTGATGTATGTTTTCCAGTGCAGTGTATCAGGTTTGTCTTATTATGGCTTGATGTTAACTTTGATTACTTGATACAGTAGTACTGCCATATTTATTCGCTGACAAGTTAATATGGTTGCATTTATAAATAATAAGTAATAAATAAGTAATTAATAATAAGTAATGAATAATAAGAACTTGGAGTCTATGTTCAAACTATCTCAATGTTCAAATCCTGTCCCACATAATACTTTCATGCACTAGTTTTAACATCCATTGATAATCATTGTGTGAATCAGTTATAACTATGATGGTTTCAAAATGGTGATTTTTTTCCAAACTAATTTGACATGCAATAGCTATCATTCTATTGTAAAGAAGAGCTATTCCTACTTTTATTTATTTATCTCAATGAACTTATAAATTTTTATTTTGTTTCAATGAGTTACAATCCATTTATATTATTATTTATTTTAATGCTCAAATGGTCTCAGATTTAACCAATGGGAGTCCCTAAAAGCTGGCTCCTGTGTCCTTTTGACTTGACGTGTTCCCATCACTTTTTGAGCATTCCCCATCCCTGGAAGCAGTTATTTGTTCAAAGTGTCTGATTCTTTTTAGAAACCAATATTTGTGCATTTGGAATGCTCATTGCCACTGTCATCACTTTTAGGCTTTTTTAGTAGCTATATATATCAAAGTGAGAGTATAGACATATAGATAGTTATACACATATATATATAATTGTTGTGTGTGTGTATATATATATATATATATATATACAACAATTTTAATGTGTTTAATATACAGTATTTACATTTGTATGTGTTCTGGTAAAATACGTATTGTTATTTGGCCTACATGCATTTTTAAAGTTACTTAGAGGGCACTAAGGTCTATCTCATCTTGTTACTTTTTAGCTCAGTAATATGAGTCCTCTTTCTTGTTGTGTATATCTTTAGTTGTTGTTTTTAACAGATATGCAGAATTTATCTTATGGCATGCATCCACCTGTTTCCCTAGTAAGGAACACTCATATTACTTCTAACTCTTTGCCTTCGTGAACAGTGTTGCAGAGTGATCATCCTCATACTCATCCCCTGTGGACATGTTTGACTATTTCTGCAGGAATATAAAAAAGAGGACTTGATGGGCCATTGGAATGCATATTTATTTTACTAAGTACTGCCTGTTGTTCTCCACAGTGGTTACTCTAGTCTCCATCCCAACAAAAACGTGTGATGGTTCCAATACATATATAGCCACAGTGACACCTAGCATGAACAAATTTTGTAATTTTGGCCAGTCTGATGGGTGGTAACCTACACTGCATTGTGTTTTACTTTGCATCTATCTGACAACTTATAAGTTTGAGCAACTGTTTATATGATTATATTTGGGATTCTTTTTCTTCTGTAATTGCCTATTCATGAATTTTGACCACAGTGTCCATGTTTTTGATTGTTAATTTGCATGTGCCCTTTTTGAATAGTCTATAATTTGGAATAAGTTTAATAAATTTCTAAACAAAATTATGTATAATTATAGTGTGATTATATTACATTTGTAATCAATTTGGCAAAAATTAAATTTTTTTAGTAGAATTAAAATTATGGTGGTATATTTTCTGTTTGTCCCCCTAAACAACTTGATCCCCAGTGTTAGAGGTGGGGCCTTATGGGAGATGTTTGGGTGATGAACAGATTAATGCTCTCCCTAGGGGTAGGGGCATGTGAGTACTCACTCAATTAGTTCTCACAAAAGTGAGTTGTTAAAAAGAGCTTAGCTTGTCCCCCACATCTTTATAATAATAATTTTCAAAAAGATGTATAAATTCATTATGATACATTAATATCATGAAATATTATGTAGCCACTAAAAGAATGAGCCAAAGTTATAAAGTTGTACAAATTATACTGTAAAAGAAAAAAAAAAAGAGCTTAGCAACTCCGCATCCCTCTCTCTGGCTTCCTGTCTTCCATGTAATCTCTGCACATGCTGGTTTCCCTTTACCTCCTGCCATGAGTGGAAGCAGCCTGAGGCCCTCATTAGAGGCCGATGTTGATACCTGCTTTTTGTGCAGTCCGCAAAACTGTGAGTCAAATAAATATCTTTCTTTTAAATTACTCAGCCTCAGGTATTCCTTTATGCAACATAAAACAGAGTAACACACATGAAATCCCATTCAAAGGCATGAACTATCTCCTTATTTATTCAAATTATCCTCCTTGTCAGTTTTAGACATAAAACAGAGTAACACACATGAAATCCCATTCAAAAGCATGAATTATATCCTTATTTATTCAAATTATCCTTCTTGTCAGTTTTAGATATAAAACAGAGTAACCCACATGAAATCCCATTCAAAAGCATGCATTATCTCCTTATTTGTTCAAATTATCCTCCTTGTCAGTTGTAGACATAAAACAGAGTAACCCACACGAAATCCCATTCAAAAGCATGAACTATCCCCTTATTTATTCAAATCACTCTCCTTGTCAGTGTTAGACACTGCAGTTATGCTTTCTCAACCTGTTTTCTGCCTGTAAACTTTGTCATTGCTGTATTTTATTCCATCCACAATAGAACATTTTGCCTTATTGCTTTATTTTTGAAATCTGAAATTTTTCCACTTCCATTTTGCAAAAATAATTTCTAATTGTATAGTTTTAATTTACACATTTAGCTTTTTAATCTACTTAGACTCTATCCTTAAATATGATGTTAGGTAGGAATCTGATTTTATTTTTCTCCTAATAGTGAGCTTCTCAATAGTGATTTTCTCAATACTGTCTATTAAACAGTTTATTTTTTATGCAATCATCATTAATTACATATTTTACATGTCTATTTCTGAGCTCAATATTTTGCTCCATTTATTCCTATGCCATCACCTCACTGTTTTTATTACTATGCTAGAGAAAGATAAAATAAATTTTTAATAGAATCTTTATGTGTTGACATATATTTTGTAGTGTCTATCAAGAGTCTAAAAATTGTTTTGAAAAATAAAGACTATATGAGCCCTGTGTTTTGGGGGAGAGGGCAGTGCTTTGAATACCAGGTCAATTTATTTGTTACATAATTGAGCGTTCTATTTCTATATGAGTATTTTTTCTACACTGATAGTGATTAACATTTGTCTAGGAATGTTTCCATTTTATTTAAATCAAATGTATTGGCATAGAAATGAATAGTATAATCTTCTTTTGAAAAATCAGTTTTGTTATAGTTATGCTCCCTTTTTGTCCCTTTTCTTTATTTGAATATTTACTCTTTTTATTCTTGATCATTATTGTCACAAGTCTATCACAACATTTTCAAAGAGTCATAGTTTTGTTTTGTTAATTTTCTCCATGGTTTTTTATTCTCCAGTTCATTGATTTATTCCCTCCACTATATGTTTGCTTCCTCATTTCTTCCTTGGGTTTTCTCTTTACTCTTTTTCTAATCTCTTTAGTTAAATGCATACTCTATTTGCTTTTAGCCACCTTGACTTATAACTAATGTTAATATATCTATAAACTTTCTTCTAAATATTGCTTCATTGTATCCATTTGTCTATCAACTGTGAGTATTTAAAAATTTATTGTGATTTTTTAGCATAATTTTTTAGTAATGCATTGTTTGTTTCAAAATGTGGGATTTTTAAAATGCGAATTATATTTCAACATGGTGAAAGAATTTTTATTATATTAATTCTGTGGACACTATTGCAGCCATATATATGGTCTGTAAATGTTCCCTCTGTGTCCCCAACAAGACATATTCTGTTTGGTATTGAGAACCAACATGTTAGTCTCTTCTTCTCTCATAGGACCCTAATACTTTCTGGAAGCTTTTAGAATTTTCTCTTAACCTCCATGAGTCCATTAAAGCTGATATCTTTCTTGAATTCTGGAAAATTTATTGTCATTACTTTTCAAACTGTTCTCCATTTTCATTATTCGTTTACTCTTAGATTTCTTAACGATGGGTATCTGTTTTTATCCTCCATAATACATGGCTTTTCTCGGATATGTTCTATTTATTATTTTTTAAAAATTTTAATAGCTTTAGGTACAAGTGATTTTTGATTACATGGATAAATTGTTATATTGGTGATGTCTAGGCTTTTAGTGTATCTGTCACTCAAATAATTTACATTGTACTCAATAAATAATTTTTTAGCCCTCACCCTTCTCTGTCTTTCACTGATTTGAGTCTCCAAAGTCCATTATACCACTCTGTATGCCTTAGCTCCCACTTATAAGTGAAAATATATGGTATTTGGTTTTCTCTTCCTGAGTTACTTCACTTAGGATAAAGACCTCCAGTTCCATCCAAGTTCCTGCAAAAGACATTATTCATTATTTTTAATGGCTGAGTAGTATTGCATGGTGTGTGTGTGGCACATTTTCTTTATCTACTTACCAGTTGATGGGCATTTAGGTTGTTTTCATAACTGTGAATTATGAATTGTATAATTACTTCTTTTCCTTTGGGTAGATACCCAGCAGTGGGATCGCTGGAGAAAGTGATAAATCTACTTTTGTTTATTTGCAAAATCTTCATGCTGTTTTCCATAGAGATTGTACTATTATTTTCTGGGTAAATTTCTCAATCTAATTTTTAAACTCTGAATTAGCTTTTCACATGTATCCAAACTACTATTTATCCCTCAACAATTTATCTGCTCTTAATAGCTATATGTTTACACCTACGATTTCCTCTTGAGTTTTTTTCCTTATAATTTCTTATTCTCATTTCATGTTTCAACGTCTTCCCTTTTGTCTTCATATCCTGAGGGCTATTTCTCACGCTTACTTTAAAATCTTAGTCAATGTGTTCCAACAATCTTGCTACGGTAGTGTATGTTTAGTTTGTTGTATTTCTTTTTCAGTAGTTGTATCCCTCAGGTATCAATCATTTTGGCTTCTAAGCTCACATTTCTTGTGGCTGCTGGTTATTCTATCTGGTAACATACTGGGGAAGGGCTGATGGGCAGTCTCAGTCTGCTGTCGTTATCTCGGCATAATGATTAATAGCACCCACTTTTCACTTTCAAAAGTGTCTTGATTTGGGTGGGGAATTACATAGTCATCCTCATTTAAAGTCAGAAGTTAAGCTGTGGCTATCTCAATAAGTCTAACATAAGGTAAAGTGATGAGCCCCAGGAGAGACTTAGGAACCATAAAATACTGTGCCCAAGCAAATAATTCCTTGGGATTGCTAAAAAGAAAAATCTTAGATAAGTTAAATTTAAAAGAGTTTAATGGTGTAAAGAGTGATTTGTGAACTGGGAAGTTTCCAGAACCAGAACAAGTTTTAAGAATAGCAGCCAGCAAAATGGTTGGGCAGCATTCATGGACAGAAAACAGAAGTGAGGCACAAAGACAGCTTAATTGGTTACAGTTCAGTGTTTTGTATTATTTGAATCAGTTGGCCATTTGCAACAGAAAAGCTCAGCTGCTGTAATGGACTGAGACTCAGCTGTTACAGGATTATACTCCTAAATTGGGCTTTCAGTTAGTATACACACTGTTAGTTGCAGCTCATAGTGTAAGGGCTCAAGTACAGAGGCATCTTGAAGCCAAATTTAGTTTAATTTAATGAACACATCACTTTTAAGCTCCTGGAAAAAGTAGCACTGGAGAAGTCTTCCTAAGTTGTAACCTGGGCTTTGCCAATAGAAGGAATGGAAGGGGAAAGGCCCAAGGCTTGCTCTTCAGCCCGTTCCTATTTGCATCAGCTAGTCTAATTTTACCCAATTACACCTAGGTAGTTGCTGCTTGTTTCTACTGAGGAAGGAAGCAAAGGAGAAACAGCAATGATGATAAACCTCTTTTCTTCTTCCCATTTTCTCTACCATTCCAAAGAAGTGTGGGAAATGCGAGAGAGATATAAGTGTAAGTATGGGGAGGTGCATCCAGATAATAGTTCGATTTTTAAAAATTCAAAGAAAGGAAAGAAAATGCTGGAACAATGAGAGTTTCAATGGCAAGGTCTACTTCCTGGTCACCACTTGATAAGGTAGAACAAGTGGTGGGAAAGCATTTGCCCCTAAATTATGTTACAAAATTTTCTGAGTTGAAAATAGAGGGCATGATCAGAATAATTTTTTTATATATGTTTTTAAAATAAAATGTATTTTAGAGCAAATTTAAGTTTATTAAAAATAGAAAGAGAAAGTACAGATAGTTTCCTTATCATCCTCTCCCATACAGTTTCTCCTATTGTTAAGATCTTGCATCTCTGTGATATGTTTGTTAAAGCTAATGAACCTGTGTAGAAACTTTATTAACTAATATTCATAGTTGACATTGGGGTACACAGCTTGTATTCTATGAGTTTTGCCAAGTGTATGTTGCCATGTAACTACCATTGCAGTCTTATAGAGAATAATTTCACCGTCCTAAAACTTCCCCGTGTTCTACCTATTCACCCATCCACACACTTACCACTGCCCTGGAAACCACTAATCTTTTTTTCCCTGTCTCTAGAGTTTTACCTTTTTCAGAATGTAATATAGTTGGAATCATATAGTAAATATAATGTAGCCTTTTCAGATTGGCATATTTCACTTAGCCACATACATTAAAGATTTCTCCATGTTTTTTCATGGCTTGATAGTTCATTTCTTTTTGTAGATGTGCTTCCATTTTTTGGAATATATTTTAGAATGGTGATATCATTTCTTCCTGAAATATTTCGTCGAATTTACCAGTGAAATTATGTAGAGCTAGTGTCTGTTTTGGAAGTTTATAAATTATTGACTCAACTTTTTAAATAGATATGTCTATTCAGGTTACCAATGTCTACTTCTGTGAGTTTGCGTAGTCTGTGTCTTTTTAAGAATTGTTTTATTTCTTATGTTATCAAATTTGTGAGCACTTTTCAAAATATTTCCTTGTAATTATTTTTATGTCCCTATGACTAGTCATGATAACTCCTTTACAATTTATGATATTAATAATTTTATAACTTTCTTTTCCTGGTTAGCTAGGCTGGAGGTTTATCAATTTTATTGACCTTTTTAACAAGCACCTTGTGGCTTTGTTAATTTTTCTCTATTGTTTTCTTGTTTTCAATGTAGGTGACTTCTGATATATATTTTGCTGTTTTTCTTCTGCTTTTAAAAAAAGATTTATACTGCTCTTCTTTCTTTAGTTTCCTGATATAACTTATTTTTGTGCTCCGAAATTTCTGTCAGGAAAGAACATGATTCTTTCCATATGATCTCATTGTATTCTTTGTGTATATTTTTTGTTTGTTGACAGAGACAAGAATGTTCTAACAGCCTTTTCAGCATCCTCTAACCAGAATATCAATGATGGGTGAGTTTTTGTGGGGTTTTGTTTGTTTGTTTGTTTGTTTGTTTGTCATCTGAGTAGGAAAACTATTTTGGAGTGGTTATGACAATACAGAGTATATATGACAGCCTATCAGCACCTGTCTGTAGTCTTTTTCAGTTTTGGAGCTAGATCAAAAGAAGAAAAAGAGGTGAAAAGAATTACTCACATACTGTGTATAAACTTTAGGGACTAGTAACCAAAACTCTTAGGAAATTATCACAATGCCTGTGTATAAAAAACAGTGGACCAGGGAAAGAGAATAAATTCAAATTAAAACCATAGTAAGATATCACCTCACACCATTCAAAATGGCTATTCTTAGAAAATTAAAGAATAACAGTTGTTGATGAGGTTGCAGAGAAAAGGGAACGTTCATTCACTGTTGGTAGGGTTGTAAACTAGTTCAACTGCTATGAAAAACAATATGGAGGGCAACCCCTTCAGGTCCCCTCCTACTGTGAGAGCGTTTCTGTCCTCTTAATAAATCATGCTTTCCAAAAAACAATATGGAGCTTTCTCAAAGTACTAAAAATTGTATTACCATTTGACCCAGCAATCTAACTAATAGGAATCTACCTGCCTCAAAAAAAGAAAAAAAAAAAATCAATATATAAAAAAGAAACCTGTACTTCTATGTTCATTGTGGCACTATTCGCAATAGCATAACCATGGAACCAACTTAAGTGGCCACCAATTGACTAGGTAAACAAAATGTGGTATATATATATACCATGGAACACAATACAGCAACAAAAAATGATGAAATTATGTCCTTTGCAGCAACATTGAAGCTGGAGGTCATCATCCTAAGTGAACTGACCCAGAAAACAAAATACCGCTTGTTGTCACTGATATATGAGAGCTAAATAGTCACACAGATGGAAAGAATAGACACTGGGGACACCAATAAGGGGAGAGGTGGGAAGGGGAATTGCACTCAGAAATTACTTATGAAACTACTACTAAGTAAACTAAGGGAGAACATTGACACTCAACAACAATAGTTGGAGACCTCAATACCCATAGACAGATCATCAAGGCAAAATATCAACAAGGAGATCTGGAATCTTAACTCAACGCTTGATCAAATGGTTTTAATAGACATCTACAGAACACTACCCAACAACTACAGAGTATACACTCTACTCATCAGCACATGGAACATACTTCAAGATCAATCAAATTCTCAGACATAAATCAAGTATGACCAAATTTCAGAAGGTCAAAGTAATATCATGCCTGTTCTCAGATCACGGTGAAATAAAAGTAAATATCACCACCAACAAGATCTCCCCAAAAGACACAAGGAAATGAACACTAAACAACACACTGCTGGACAACTTTGGGGTCAACATGTATATCAACACAAAAATAAAGAGATTCCTGGAAACAAATGAAAACAAAGACACATCAGAATCTCTGGGGTGCCACAAAAGCAGTGTTAAGAGGAAAATTCATAGCATTGCATGCACACATTAAGAAAATGGAAAAACCACAAGTCACTGCCTAACATCACACCTAAGGGAACTGGAAAGACGAGATTATATGAATCCTAATTACAGTTGAAAATTTCAGATCATTAAGATAAGGCCATAATTGCAAGATGTAGAAGACACAAATATCATAGAAAGGATCAAGAAAAGGCTCTTTGAAAGATAATTAAGATTGCTGGTTCCCTGGCTAGGTTGACAGAGAGAGAGAGAGAGAGAGAAAGGTCCAGATAATTAGAAACAGAAAAGGTGAGGTCACAGCTGACCCTAAAGACATTTAAAAGATTATCAGAGATTAATATGAACATCTGTGTGCAAATAAACTAGAAAATCTACAGGAAATGGAGGATTTTCTGGCATCACATGTCCCAAGGCTGTAACAAGAAGAAATTGAAACTCTAAGCAGACGAATAACAATACAGGAAATGTACTCAGTCATAAGAAACCTCCCTGCCAAAAAAGTCCCAGACCAGATGGCTTCCCAGTTGAATTATACAATACATACAAGGAGGAGCTGATACCAATCTTATTGAAAATGTTCCAGGCAATTGAGAATGATGGATTTCTCCTAAAGTCATTTTATAAAGCTAACATCATACTCATACCTAAACCTGGCAAAGACTCAACAAGGAAAGAGAATTACAAGCCAATCTCACTGATGATCATAGATGCAAAAATTTTCTTTTTCTTTTTTTTCTTTTTAGTGCCATGAGCACTTTAAGCAAGTACTCTTTTTTTTTTTAATCAATATTTTTTATTATGATGCTGTGGGGTACAGTTAAGGTTTAGGTATACAAATATGCTTCATTCAGGAACCCTTGTTGATAAGAGGTGTCTCCCCATCCCCAGACAGATATTTACTACCGTTAATCCCATCTCCCTTCCCCTCCCCCCCATAGTTTCCCACCACTATCAGTCATTTTCTTATAGTATTACATTGGATGTTCAAGGTTCACAATATGAGTGAGAACGTGTGATATTCAGATCTTTGTTTCTGTGAGAGATCATTCAGTATTATAGACTCTTGTTCCATCCAGGTTGCTGCAAAATTCATGATTTTGTTCTTTTTTATGGCTGCATAGTATTCCATCGTGTATATGTACCACATTTAAAAAATCCAGTCCTCTTTTGATGGACAGCATGGTTGCTCCCAGGTTCTTGCTATTGTGAACAATGCGGTGATAAACATACATGTGCAGGTATCTTTTTTATAGAGTGATTTGAGTTCTTCAGGGTATATTCCCAGTAGGGGGATTGCGAGGTCGTATGGGAGGTCAATATTTAGAGCTTTTAGGAATCGCCATACTGTTTTCCACAGAGGTTGCACTAGTTTGCACTCCCACCAACAGTGTAGAAGTGTTTCCTTCTCACCACACCCTCTCCAGCAACTGTTATTTTTTGAGTTAATGATAATTGTCATTCTGACTGGAGTAGGTGGTATCTCAATGTGGTTTGGATTTGCCTCTCCCTGATGATTAGTGAGGTTGAACATTTTGTCATATGTCTGTTGGCTGCTCAGATGTCTTCTTTTGAGAAGTGTCTGTTCATATCTGCTTGCCCATTTTATAATGGGGTTGTTTGTTTTTTTCTTTTCAGCACATTTGAGTTCCTTGTATATCCAAGATGTTAAGCCATTGTCAGACCTGGAGTTGGCAAATACCTTTTCCCAGTCTGTGGGCTGTCTCCCTGCTCTCTTGATGGTTTCTTTGGCTCTTTTTTTTTTGAGTTGGAGTCTCACTCTGTCGCCGAGACTGGAGTGCAGTGGCTGCTCCTGGCCACCGCAGCCTCACCTGCTGGGCTCTGGTGATCCTTCCGCCTCAGCCTTCCAAGTAGCCAGAATTACAGGCATGCGCTACCACACCTGGCTGATTTTTTGATTTATTGTAGAGATGAGGTCTCACTGCCCAGGTGGGTCTCAAACCTGTGAACTCAGGCAATTGCAGAAGCTTGTCCGTTTAATGAGGTCCCACTTGTCTATCTTATCTCTTATGGCCTAGGGGTTTCGGGTTTTGTTCAGGAATTGGATGCCAGTTCCAATTTCCATGAGGGTATGTCCTTCATTTTCTAAGGTTCTTATGGTTTGAGGTTTTACATTTAGGTCTCTGATCCATTTGGAGTTAATTTTTGTGTATGGGGATAGATAGGGGTCCTGTTTCAATCTTCTGCATGTGGTCAGCCAGTTTTCCCAGCACCATTTACTGAATAGGTTCTCCTCTCCCCAGTAGTAGGTGGTGGAGGCTTTGTCGAAGATGAGTTGGTTGAGAAATTGAGGTTTTGCTTCTGGAATCTCAATTCTATTCCATTGGTCTATATGCCTGTTCCTGTACCAATACCAAGCTGTGTTGATTATTGTAGCTTTATAGTAAAGTTTGAAGTCTGGTAATGTGATACCACCTGCTTTGTTTTTTTGCTGAGGATTATTCTGGCTATTCTTGGTCGCTTGTGTTTCCATATGAATTCCTGTATTGTCTTTTCTAGGTCTGAGAAGAATGTTGCTGGTAATTTGATGGGTATTGCATTAAATCTGTAGATTGCCTTAGGTAAGATGGACATCTTCACAATGTTGATTCCTCCAATCCATGAGCATGGGATATTTTTCCACTTGTTTGTGTCATCTTTGATTTCTTTGAGCAGTGTTTTGTAGTTTTTGTCGTAAAGGTCATTCACATACTCTGGTTAGGAGGATGCCAAGGTATTTTATTTTCTGTGTGACTACTGTGAATGGAATTGTGCTTTTTATTTGGGTTTCTGTTTGATTATTATTGGTGTCAAGAAATGTGAATGTCTTTTGCACATTTATTTTATATCCTGAGACTTTGCCAAAGGCCTTTATCAGTGTAAGGAGGTTTTTGACAGATTCTCTTGGGTTTTCAGGGTACACGATCATGTCATCTGCAAAGAGAGACAGCTTGACTTCTTCATTTCCTATTTGAATATCCCTGAATACCTTCTCTTCTCTGATTGCTCTAGCCAGGACTTCCAATACTATGTTGAACAGGAGGGATGAGAGTGAGCATCCTTGTCTTGTTTCAGTTTTCAGGGGAAATGGTTCCAGTTTTTGTCTGTTTAGGAGTATGCTGGCTGTGGGTTTCTCATAGATGGCTTGTACTATTTTGAGGTATGTTCCCTGTATGCTTAGATGTTCAAGGGTTTTTATCAAGAAGGGGTGCTGGATTTTATCAAAAACTTTTTCTGCATCTAATGATATAATCATGTGGTTTTTGTTTTGACATCTGTTTATGTATTTAATTACATTTATGGTTTTACAAATGTTGAAACAGCCTTGCATCCCAGGGATGAAGCCTGCTTGGTCATGATGGATGATTTTTAAAATGTGTTGTTGAATCCAATTCGCTAGGATCTTGTTGAGAATTTTAGCATCTATATTCATCAAAGATATTGTCCTGTAGTTCTCTTTCTTTGGGGGGTCTTTACCTGGTTTGGGTATCAACGTGATGTTAGCTTTGTAAAATGATTTGGGGAGAGTTCCATCTTTCTCAATCGCCTGGAATACCTTCAGTAGGATTGGTATCAGCTCCTTCTTAAATGTCTTGTAGAATTCTGCTGGAAAGCCATCTGGTCCAGGGCATTTTTTTGTAGGTAGTTTTCTTATTATGTAGTCAATTTCCTTGATTGTTATTGGTCTATTTAGGGTCTCAATTTCTTCTTGTTTCAACCTAGGCAGGTTGTGTGATGACAGAAAGTTTTCCATTTCCGAAAGGTTTTCAAGTTTGTTTCATACAAGCGTACATAGTAGTCTCTAATGATCTTTTGTATTTCTTCAGGATCACATGTGACTTCATCTTTTGTGTTTCTGATTGTGTTTATTTGGGCTTTTTCTCTCTTTTTCATGGTCAGTCTAGCTAGGGGACCATCGATCTTGTTTATCCTTTCAAAGAACCAGCTTTTTGTTTCATTGATTTTTTGTATTATCTTTTTGTCTTCTATGTCCTGGATTTGGGCTTTTATTTTGGTGATCTGGATTCTTCTGCTGAAATTAGTGTTTTTGAGGTCTTGCTTTTCCAGCTTTTTTAGGTGGCTTCTTAGGCTGTTAATTTGTGATCCTTCCATTTTCTTCATGTGTGTTTGTAGGGATATAAATTCCTCTCTTACTACAGCTTTCATGTCGTCCCAGAGATTTTGGTAAGATGTTTCTTCATTTTCATTTTTTTCCAGGTATCTTTTAATCTCTGTTTTGATTTCATCATTGACCCAGGAGTTGTTTAGCATCATGCTGCTTAGTGTCCATGTCTTTGTGGGTTTTGGGGGGAGCTTGTTGGTGTTAATGTTTATTTTTATTCCACTGTGGTCCAAGAAGGTGCATGGTAAAATTTCAGTCCTTTTAATTTTGCTTATGCTTGATTTATGGCCAAGTATGTGGTCGATCTTAGAGTACGTCCCATGTGGTGATGAGTAGAATGTGTATTCTGTAGTTGTTGGATGGAGGATTCTGTAGGTATCAATTAAGTCCATTTGTTCAAGAGTCACATTGAGGTTTCGGATCTCATTGCTGATTTTTTGTCCTGATGATCTCTCTACAGTTGTGAGTGGGGTATTAAAGTCCTCAGCTATGATGGTATTGGAGTAAATATCTTTTTTTAGTTTACCTAGGAGCTGCTTTATGAAAGCTGGTGCTCCTATGTTTGGTGCATATATGTTTAGAATGGATATTTTTTGTTGATGGATTGAACCTTTTATCATTATGTAGTGGCCTTCTGTATCTTTTTTAATTTTTGATAGCTTAAAGGGTATTCTGTCTGAGATTAAGATCACAACTCCTCCTTTCTTTTGTGTTCCATTTGCCTGAAAATTTGTTTCCCATCCTCTTACTTTGAGTCTGTGAGTATCCTTTCTAGTGAGGTGAGTCTCTTGAAGGCAATAGATTGTTGCCTGGTGATATTTTAACCATTTTGCCATTCTATGTCTTTTCAGTGGTGCAGTTAGTCTGTTCACATTCAAACTAATTATTGAAATGTGAGAGTTGATCCCTATCATAATGTTCTTACAGAGTTGTTCTTCCTGTTTGTGTATTGTCTTTCTTTTGGTTTTGGAGTTGGATCATGTGTGTTTTTAATCTTTTGCCTGTACTCCTGTGAAGAACGTTGTTGTTCTTTTTTCTTTTTCTTCTGTGTTCAATGCTTTCTTAAGTATTTCTTGTAGAGGTGGTCTTGTGGCAGCATAGGTTCTTAGGGATTGGATATCTGGGAAAGATTTCAATTCTCCCTCACTGATGAAGCTTAGCTTGGCTGGGTAGGTTATTCTCGGTTGAAACTGTTTATCTTTTAGAACTTTGAAGATAGGGCTCCAAGCTCTCCTAGACTGAGGGTTTCTGTAGATAAATCTGCTGCTATTCTAATTGGTCTTCCCTGGTATGTAGTCTGACCTTT
>NW_007234599.1:0-7944 GCF_000164805.1 Carlito syrichta
CCCCCAGTGAGTGATTATCACATTGCTGAGGGTATAGAAAATGGTATATAAGTTGAAAAGGTTTGAATAAAATCGGCTTCAGTCTTGGCCAGACTGTTCCCAGAAGAGCTGCCTCCGAGTAGTTTTCTTCTCTCCGTTCTGATTCACCGGTGCGGTCCTAACCCTTTCCCTGGTCAGTGCAGGTCACTGACACCAAAACATGAATGGTGGTTATCTCTTAGCAAGATGGTCTATAGGTTTTTGGGATGGAGGCCTCCGGTAACCAAAAATCGTTATACTTCCGTAGCATCAGGTCATGTAGTGTTATGTATATGAGGATTCCCATTACTGAAATTCCTGCTTCATTCTAAGCAAGACGTCAAGATATTTCCTGGTGACCTAGAATACCAGTTGCTTGGATATCAAGAGAAAGATTCCCATAAAGTTTTTGAGGATTTGGAACCCAGGATTCCTTGTCCCTCTTCAAAAGACACAATAAAAATGTGGCCACATAGAAGCCTAGATTTCTGATTAAACCTTATCAAGAGACTTTGTAGATTTAGGCGATTGAGAACTCCAAGAACGGGATTCCCTTTCCGTTCTCAGCAAGATGCCCTGATTTCCCTGTCCATGTGGATTGCAAAACCCTGTGTATAAAAATGCAGATGCCCAGATGTTTCCTAGGGACTTGTAATTCATGGAATCTGGTTATATTTTAATAATTCGTACTAAATAATTGGCAACTGCAAAACCCTCGGCCCCTCTACCAATAAAGAACAAACTGAAATTTAAGGATTATGAAGTTCATGTTAAGACCAATGTTACATCCAAATACGGCAAGATGATACTTTTTTTCCGGGAAACTGGCCATAAGAGTCCCATGGAACCTAAGGGACTTGTACTACCAGATAACCTATTACAACTGTCAAGAGGACGAGAATGTTGCTGAGTCCTGAAATGACTGATTTGTAATACCCACAAGCCAAATATCTCCAAAACATGAGACGAGTTTGAAGCCTTGATTCTTGTTTATACCACAAGACATCCTGAGAATTTTTCAGATTTTGGACTAGTGTATAAGTGATTCCTTATTCTCCTTTACCGAGGGGCTGTGTAATGTCCTTTATATGAGGACTACTGTTCCCCCGAATCCTGTTTGGAAACCCTGATTCTTCTTTTGCCATTATCAAGATGTCATGCTGATATTTTGATGGATGAACCGTGTAAAAGAAGTTTCTTAGTTCTCCTGAGCTAGAGATCATGTACATTCTGCATATGAGGATTGCTATTACCTGTGTTCCAGCTTCTAAACCCTGATTCTTGTTTAGCCAACAGCAGATGGCCTGTTGATTTTAAGAACTGAGGACAGCTATAGCACCAATTCTTTATCTGCCTTGGCAAGGGGCTGTGTATTTTACTGTATATTAGGACTCTCATTAGATACAACCTGTTTTGAAACACTGATTCTTTTATAACTTTCCACGACATTCTGTACATTTTTGGGATTGAGGACTCATGTAACCCAGATTCCTTATTCTTTCTCAGCAAAACGTCATGTAGCTTCCTGTAAATAAGGACTCCATTTTCCAGATTCATGCACGAAAACACCATGATTTAGTTTAGCCCATAGCAAGATGACCTTAATCTTTTTTGGGATTGAGGACCTGTTTAACGTGGATTCCTTATTCATACATAGCAATAGGCAGTGAAGTTTCCTGTATATGAGGATTACAATTACCCAGATTCCTACTTCAAAAATCTGATTTGTGGTTATGTCTTAGGAATACGGCCTGTAGTTTTGGGACTGAGTACTCATATAAGGAACATTCCTTATACTTCCTTACCAATATGTCAGGTAGTTCCTTGTATATGACGACCTCCATTACCCAACTTCCTGCTTCACTCTGCAGGATGCCAAGACAGTTCCTCCTGACCGAGAATTCCAGTTTTGTGTATACCAAGAGAAAGACAAACATAATGTTCTTTGGGAACTGGAATCCAAGATTCCTGGTTCCCTTCACAAGACCTCCCCAAAATGTGGAATATTCCAAACCCAAAACCCCAATTCCTACCTGCCCACCGACAAGAATTTTCTGTATTTGAGGTCACCTGAATCGAGGAATTTTGTACCAATATACCTTTTGATTTTGGGGAATATGATTATGGTCATAGATGGTCCTAGGAAACAAAAGAATTTCTCGGGAATAATCCAGGATTACAAATAACAAGAGGACCAGAAAGATCCTGAGGATATGTAAAGACAGATTTAGTGTATCAACGGAGCAAGTAATTCTGAAATTGTAGGGACCCAGAAGCCCAGATTGCTGATTAAACCTTATCAAGTGGCCCTGTATATTCCGTAAAATGACAACTCCTAGAACCGGATTTCCTTTTAATTCTCAGTAAGATGCCCTGATTTTTCCTGTCGATTTGGATTCCAAATTCAGTATATCAAAAGATAGATGCCCAGAAGTTTCCTAGGTTAATGGATTCCCTGACTCCTGGTTACCATTAAAAGTACGTAGTAAATATTTGGCAAGTGCAAAACCCTTGTCCCTTCTCAAAATAAAAAGAGACATGGAGGGGAAGGATAACAGGGTTCACCTTAATACCAGAGTCACATCCAAATATGGCAAGAAGATTCTTTTTGTCCTTGAATCTGGCCTTAGTTGTTGTGAGTAACCTAACGGATTTTGAGTGCACAACACCATTTACAACTTTTAAGAGGAACAGAATGTTGCTGAAGTCCTGAAATGACTGATTCATAATATCTGAATGCTAAATTGCTCTGAAACATTTGGGGAGCTCGAAGATCTGTTTCTTGTTTGTCCCATAGCAGACAACTTGGGAATTTTTTGGATTGAGGGCGCTTACAACAATGATTCTTTATTTATACTTAGTTGGAGGCCATGTACTGTCCTGTATGTGAGGACCCTTTTTCTCTTGATTCCTGTTTCTAAACCCTGATACTTGTTTAGCCCTTAGTAAGAAGTCTTACAGATTTTTTGATAGAGGAACTGTTGAAAACAGATTACTTCTCTTTTATTACCAAGAGGCCATGTAGTTTCCTGTTTATGAGGATTGCAATTACCCACATACATGCCTTGAATCCCTGATTCTTCTTTAGACGTCAGCAAGATGCCCTGTAGATTTTCAGGACTGAGGACTCGTTTAACCCAGATTTCTTATTATTATCAACAGTCGTGCAGTTACCTGTATATGAGTACTCCTGTTCACAGATACATGCGTCGAAAGCTTGATTCTTCTTTAGATCTTAGGACGACGCTATATATTTTTTTGGAGATTGAGAAAACATGTCACCCACATTCCTTATTCTTTCTTAGGAAAAGTCAGTGCATTTGCCTGTATATGAGCATTTCATTTCCCCTAGTTTATGCTTCAAAAACACAAATTCGTGTTTAGCCCTTAGCAAGAAACTCTGAAGTTTTATTGGGATGGAGGAAACATGTAAGCCAGATTCCTTATTCTCCTATAGCAATAGACAGTGCAGTTTCCTGTATATGAGGACTCCCATTATCCAGATTCCTACTCCCAACACCTGAATGGTGGCTATCTCTTAGCAAGACGGTGTGTAGGATATTAGAATGGATGCCTCGTGTGACCAAGATTCCTTATTCTTCCGTTGCAACTGGTCGTGTAGTGATCTGTATATGAGGATTCCCATTACTGAAATTCCTGCTTCATTCTCAGCAAGACGCCAAGATATTTACTGGTGACCTAGAATTCCAGTTGCTTGGATATCAAGAGAAAGACTCCCATAAAATTCTTGAGGAATTGGAATCCAAGATTCCTGGTCCCTTTTCAAAGACACACTAAAAATATGGCGACATAGAAGCCAAGATTGCTGATTAAGCCTTATCAAGAGACTTTGTAGATTTAGGTGACAGAGAACTCCAAGAATCGGATTCCCTTTCTGTTCTAAGCAAGATGCCCTGAATTTCCCTGTCCATGTGAATTCCAAAAGTCTGTGTCCAAAAATGCAGATGCCAAGATGTTTCCTAGAGACGTGGAATCTATGGATCCTGGTTACATTTTAATAATTCGTACTAAATATTTGGCAACTGCAAAGCCCTCGGTCCCTCTACAAATAAAGTACAAACGGAAATTTAAAGATTACCAAGTTCCTCTTAAGACCAAAGTTACATCCAAATACGGGAATATGATAATTTTTTCCGGGAATCTGGCCTTAATTATCCCGAGAAACTTAAGGGATTTGTACTACCAGATAATCGATTACAACTCTCAAGAGGCCCAGAATGTTTCTGGATTCCTGAAATGACTGATTCATAATACCCACAAGCCAAATATCTCTGAAACATGAGATTTGCTAGAAGTCTTGATTCTTGTTTATACCGCATCAAGACGCCCTGAGAATTTTTCGGATTGTGGAATAGTGTATCACAGATTCCTTATTCTTCTTTACTGAGGAGCCGTGTAATGTACTGTATATGAGAACTCCCTTTCCCTAGAATCCTGTTTGGAAACCCTGATTCTTGTTTTGCCATTACCAAGATGTCATGTAGATATTGTGATGGAGGAATCGTGTAATAGAGGTTTCTTTGTGCTCCTTAGTTAGAGATCATGTAGATTTTGCATATGAGGACTGCTATTACCTCTGTTACAGCTTCTAAACCCTGATTCCTGTTTAGCCCACAGCAGATAGCCTGTTGACTTTAAGGACTGACGACTGATTCTTTTTCTTCCTTGGCAAGGGGCTGTGTATTTTCCTGTATATTAAGACTCTCATTAGATACATCCTGCTTTGAAACTCTGATTGTATTTGGAACATTCCAAGATGCTCTGTAAATTTTTGGGATTTGGGACTCGTATAACCCAGATTCCTTATACTATCTTAGCAAAAGGTCATGGAGTTGCCAGTAAATAAGGACTCCATTTTCCAGATTCATGCTCGAAAACACCATGATTCGTGTTTAGCCCATAGAAAGATGACCTTAAGGTTTTTTGAGATTGAGGACCCGAGTAACGCGGATTCCGTATTCTTACTTAGCAATAGGTAGTGACGTTTCTTTTATGTGAGGACTCCCATTACCCAGAATCCTACTTCAAACATCAGATTCGTTCTTACGTCTTAGGAAGACGGCCTATAGTTTTTGGAATTGAGGACATATATAAGGAAGATTCCTTATATTTCCTTAGCAATATGACGTGTAGTTTCCTGTATATGATGACCTCCATTACCCAGCTTACTGCTTCTTTCTTCAGGATGCCGAGACTGTTCCTGGTGACCAAGAATTCCTGTTTTGTGGATATCAAGAGAAAGACGTCCATAGTTTTCTTTGGGAACTGGAATCCAAGATTCCTGGTTCCCTTTCACAAGACCGTCCCTAAATGTGGAATATTCCAAACCCAAAACCCCAATTCCTTCTTGCCCACCCACAAGAATTTTCTGTACTTTGAGGTCACATGAATCGAGGAATTTTGTACCAATATACCTTTTGATTCTGGGGAATATAATTATTGTCGTAGATGGTCCCAGGAATCAAAAGGATTTCTAGGGCCAAATCCTTGATTACAACTAACAAGATGATCAGAAAGATCCTGAAAATCTGTAATGACAGATTTAGCGTATCCACGGAGCAAGTAGCTATGAAAATATGGGGACCAAGAAGATTGCTGATTCAACCTTATCATGTAGCCCTGTAGATTCCAGAAAATGAGAACTCTTAGATCCGGATTTCCTTTTTAGTCTCAGTAAAATTCCCTGATTTTTCCTGTCAATTTGGATTCCAAATTCAGTATATCAAAAGACAGATGCACGAATGTTTTCTAGGTTCGTGCATTCCATGATTCCTGGTTACCATTAAAAGTACGTAGTAAACACTTGGCAAGTGCAAAACCTTTTTCCCGTCTCAAAATGAAAAGAGACACGAAAAGTATTACATGGTTCACCTTAAGTCCAGAGTTACATCCAAATATGGGAAGAAAATTCTTTTTGTCCTGAAATCTGGCCTAGTTGTTCTGAGCAACCTGACGGACTTGGAGTACCCAATACCCTTTACAACTTTTAAGAGGACCAGAAAGTTTCAGGAGTCCTGAAATGACCAATCAATAATATCCGAATACTAAATTGCTCTAAAACATTTGGGGAGTTCGAAGATCTGTTTCTTTTTTGTTCCATAACAGACAACATGGGAATTTTTTTGATTGAGGGCGCATACTACAATGATTCTTTATTTGCACATAGTTGGAGGCCATGTAGTGTCCTGTACATGTGGTCTCTCTTTCATTTGATATCTGTTTCGAAACCCCGATTCTTGTTTAGCACTTAGTAAGAAGATTTGTAGATTTTTTGATAAAGGAACCGTGGAAAAAAAGATTTCTTCCTTTTATTAGCAAGATGCCATGTAGTTTCCTGGATATGAGGTTTGCTATTACCCATATTCATGCTTCGAATCCCTGATTATTCTTTAGCTGTCAGCAAGATGCCCTGTAAATTTTCAGGACTGAGGACTCGTATAACTCATATTCCTTATTTTTAGCAACAGCCGTGCAGTTACCTGTATATGAGTACTCCTGTTCACAGATACATGTGTCGAAAACTTGATTTTTGTTTAGATCTTAGGAAGACGCCATATACATTTTTGGAGATTTAGAAAACATATCACCCGCATTCCTTATACTTTCGTGGGTATTATCAGTGTATTTGCCTGTATATGAGGATTTCCTTTCACTAGTTTATGCTTCAAAAACACAAATTAGTGTTTAGCCCTTAGCAAGAAACCCTGAAGTTTTATTTGGATGGAGGATACGTGTAAACCAGATTCCTTATTCTCCTATAGCAATAGACAGTGCAGTTTCCTGTATATGAGGACTCTCATTATCCAGATTCTTACTCCCAAAACCTGAATGGTGGTTATCTCTTAGCAAGACGGTCTTTAGGTTTTTGGGATGGAGTCCTCGTGTAACCAAGATTCCTTATTCTTCTGTAGCACCAGATCGTGTAGTGTTCTGTATATGAGGACTCCCATTACTGATATCCCTGCTTCATTCTCAGCAAGACGTCAAGATATTTCCTGGTGACCTAGAATTTCAGTTGCTTGGATATCAAGAGAAAGACTCTCATAAAGTACTTGAGGAATTGGAACCGCAGATTCCTGGTCCCTTTTCAAAGACACACTGAAAATCTGGCGACATAGAAGCCCAGATAGCTGATTAAACCATATCAAGAGACTTTGTAGATTTAGGCGATAGAGACCTCCAAGAACCAGATTCCCTTCTGTTCTAAGCAATATTCCCCTGTCTGTGTGGATTCCAAAACTGGGTGTACAAAAATGCAGGTGCCCACATGTTTCCTAGGGACGTGGAATCCATGGATCCTAGTTACATTTTAATAACACGTACTAAATTTTTGGCACTTGCAAACCCTCAGCCCCTCTACAAATAATGTACAAACGGAAATGTAAGGATACCAAGTTCATCTTAAGATCAAAGTTACATCCAAATACAGCAATATGATACTTTCTTTCCGGTAGTCTGGCCTTAATTGTCCCATGGAACTTAAGGGATTTGTAGTACCAGATACCTGATGACAACTCTCAAGAAGACCAGAATGTTGCTGGACTCCTGAAATGACTGATTCATAATACCGACAAGTCAAATATCTCTGAAACATGAGACGAGCTCGAAGCCTTGATTTTTGTTTATACCGCAGCAAGACGTCCTGAGAATTTTTCGGATTTTGGACTAGTGTATCACAGATTCCTTATTCTTCTTTACCGAGAGGCCGTGTAATGTCCTGTATATGAGAACTCCCTTTCCCCAGAATCCTGTTTGGAAACCCTGATTCTTGTTTTGCCATTAGCAAGATGTCATGTATGTACTGTGAGGGAGGAAACGTGTAAAAGGTTTTTCTTAGTTTTCCTTAGCAAGAGATCATATAGATTCTGCATATGAGGATTGCTATTACCTATGTTCTAGCTTCTG
>NW_007234600.1:0-8001 GCF_000164805.1 Carlito syrichta
GCATGGGATTGACTGCTGTGAGCAGGGTGCATGGCCCTGGACTTGCAAGTTCTGTCAGCAGGGGTGACACAAATAACGACCCGGGATGGAGGACACTGCATCCCATGTAGTCAGGACCATGGACGCCGTCAGGCAAGACTCCAGTGTTTGCATTCTGGGGAGATACGAGATCTGGCTTCGTGGCCTAGGCTGGTCTTGAACTCCCAGGCTCCAGCTGTCCCCCACCTCGATCTCCCATGGAAACAATATGATTTTCTGCTGATCAACCATCTTTCAGGAACTCTAGACCCAAGGCTGGGACCTCCTTCCCAAATGATCTATGCCTTTTCACGATGATCCCAACTCGATACACAAATGGAGGCTCGTCTTTGTTTTCCTTTTTTCAGTTTTTACTTGAGTTGGAGTTCTACTCCATCTCCCAGGTTGTAAGGCACTGACTTGCTCCTGGCCATCGCAGCCTCAGTCTGCTGGACTCCAGCGAGCCTTTCCCCGGGCTTCCAAGGAGCCAAATGACAGGCACATGCCACCAAGCCCAGTCATTTGGCATGGAGGGTAGAGACGAGTCTTGCCAAGGTGCCCAGGTGGGTCTCGGCCTGGGGGCTTGAGTTGGCCGCTGGCCTCTGCATCCCAAAGTGCTGGGATGATGAGCCTGAGCACCAGAGGTTTGGGGGCATTGGAGCTGGAATGTGCCAAGTTTGGGGGACCCTCACATGTGGGGGGTCAGGGGCAGAAGGACTGAAGGCAGAAGGTTCGCAGGAGAATGGATTTCTTTCTCTTTTTCTTTCCTGCATTTTTTTTCTTTTCTTTCTTTCTATGTTTTCGTTCCTCACAAGGTTGCCAAGGCCATTCTCAAACCACCCAAATCGGACCATCCTCTTGGCCTGGGCCTCCAAAATTGCTGCAATCACAGGCTTTCCATTTGGTCAACATCCTGGTCTTCTTGCCTGGTCCTGAACTCTGGGCAGCAGGCAATCCTCCTGCCAAGGCCTGCTCGCCCTCATCCAAGGTATTCTGGGTTTTGCTTGGGGTTGAGTTTGGGGTTTTCTATGGTCTCCATCCCAGTCTGAGCTCCCGGGCTCCAGCCATCTTCCTGCCTCGGTCTCCCTAAAGTGCCCAGGAGACAGGCGTGAGTTGCCCAGCTCTCCATCCCCAACGGTTTTAGAGTTATGCCCTCCCTTTCCCCGAGGCCATCCCTGGGATGAGCAAACTGGTCCTCCCTGGGGATTGAGGAAGGTGCAGGGGTGACCACCCCGGTGGAGACATGCCCCTGTGCCAGGGGATCATCTGTGGTGGACTTGAAGGGCAACTTCAGTTTCCCTTTCCAGAGTTCTGGGTCGTCTGAATGGAATGGGTCCCTTGGTAGGGCCCAGAGAGGGGTGTGAAGCCTGATCGTGGGGCTCATGCCTGTCAACCTGGTGCTTTGGGAGGCTGAGGCAAGAGGATGGCCTGAGCTCCTGTGCTCAAAACCAGCTCGGGCAGCTTGGTGAGAGTTCATCTCTACAAGAAACAACAAAAAAAGAGATGAGCTTGGTAGTACGTGCCTGTCATTCCACCCACTCAGGAGGCCATGGCAGGAGGATTGCCAGAGCCCAGCCGGTGGAGGCTGTGGTGGCCAAGAGCAAGTCACCGGGTTCTGGCCTGGGAGACAGAGCATGGCACCGATTCAACAAGATGATACCAACCACCACTGCCACAAACACTGGCTGGGCTCAGGGGCTAAGCCTGGCACTCCAACCCTTCAGAAGCCGAGGCGAGTGAATGACATGAGCCTGCGGATTGAAGACCAGCTCAGGAGACTGGGTGAGACTTAGTCTTGGCCATCAAAATAAAACCAAAGATTAGCCAGTTGTGGTGTCACAGGCTTGTGGTTCCAGTCACTCAGGGGAATGTTGCAGGATGATCGCCTGAGCCCAGCAGGTGAAGTTCATTGTGGTGGTGAGTATGCCCCTGCACTAAGGTCTGGGTGACAGAACGTGATTCCAACTCCAAATAATAATAATCACCACCACCACCACCACCACCACCCTTGCCACCGAGTGAGAGGAGTCACCCTCAGGGCTGAGAGAGAAAAAGGCACTTCCCCCATGTCATTTGTGGGAGGTTACACAGGTGGCCACTGATCAAGTCCATCCCATACCTTCAGGCATGCGTTTCAGAAGGCCTGCCTCCACATTCATGCCCCACGGCAAAGATGCGTGTGAACTCATGGAACAGACAGCCCCATGTTAATGCAGCTGTCTGACACAGGACAATCAAAGTGGTCTGATAATGCTGTGGCCAGCCCAGGTTCCGGTCACCTGGAGTGCCAAATTTGGGCGTGGGGAGGGCACCTTCCTCCTCCAATCTTTCCATCATTCCCCGCCCACATGGACCTTTTGCTTGGGGGCTAGGATGCCAGTCGTGACGCATGTGGAAGGTATCTTTTTTGTCACTGGAGACTCCGTTGGCCTGCTAGGGCATGGCGGCACGATTGTTGCTCCTGGGCCCTCAAACTGTGGGGCTGAAGAAGTCCTCTCGCTTCAGGCCCCTAGAAGCCAGGACACCAGCAGCCACCATGACAGACCCGATTTTGAGGACTTCTCACTGAGACAAGTTCTGTCAATGTCAAAAGGGCTCGTCTCCAAACACTGGGCTCAGGCAGCCTCCTGCCTTGGCATCCCAGGGCATGGAGCTGATGGCTGTGAGCCACGGTGCATGGCCTGGAATCGCACGTTCTGTTGGTGTGGGCGACACAGAGGAACACCCTAGGATGGAGGCCACCGCATCCCGTATAGCTGGGACTGTGGGCATCACCATGCGCAACTCCAGTTTTTGTGCTCTGGGGAGTGATGAGATCTCATTACGAGGCAAAGGCTGATCTCGAACTCCTGGATTTCAAAGGTTCCCCACATTGGCCTCCCAAAGCCACATTATGATTGTCTGCTGATGCACCATCTTTCAGGAACTCTAGGCCGCAGCCTGGGACCTCCTTCCAAAATGATCTCTGTCCATTCATGATGATTTCAACTCCATTCACAAATCGATGCTCTACCATTTTTTTCTTTTTTCATTTTTTCTTTGATTCAGAGTCTCATTCGGTTGCCCAGGTTGAAGGGAGGTGGCTTGCTTCCAGTCACCGCAGCCTTGTCCCACTGGACTCCCGTGAGCCTTTCCTCGGTCTTCCGAGGAGCCAGAACAACAGGTGCATGCCACCATGCCCAGATCATTTGGGATGGAGGGCAAAGATGAGTCTCGCTGAGGTGTCTGGGAAGGTCTTGGCACATGGGCTCGGGCCAGACGCTGGTCTCGGCATCCCAAAGTGCTGGGATGGTGAGTCTAAGCTCCAGAACCTGGCCTTTATCCTTTCTCAAAAACGAACTAGAAGGCCTGGTGCATCAGGCCACATTTGGGATCCCAGCGCTCTGGGAGGCTGAGGCAGGAGAATGGCTGGAGCCCAGGAGCCCAAGGCCATCCCAGGCCACGCAAGGAGACCCCATAAAAACAGGGGGTCTGGAGTTGAGCTGCCCATCTTCCTGGCCACTCTGTAGGCTGAGGCAGGAGGATCATCAGAGCCTGCGATATTGAGGCTGGTGGTGAATGTCAGTCATGTCCCTGAGCCCCAGCCTGGGCCACAGAGCCAAACTCTGTCTCCAAAAACATTAGAATCATACACAGATTTTCAACTGTGCATGGTGTGTTCACAGGGTGACTGTCTTTAGATCCAGGAAAAATGACATGGGGAGAAGAAATATCCCCTGGTGTGAGATGTGTCCCTTGCCTTTCTTGGCAGAAGGTCCTCATTGCCAAGTTGGAGGGTTTGCCTACCTGAGGCACATTTCACATCTCAGAGAGGAGAGCCAATAGGAACCCGGCCAGGGAGCCTCTGGAACTCTGGCACCCAAGTGGGAACAGCCATGGGGGGGTTGTGTGTGAAAGGTGGCAAGCTTGGGGGACCTTCACATGTGGGAGGTGGGGGGAAGTACTGGGGGCAGAATGTTTACAGGAGAATGGATTTCTTTCCTTCCTTCTTTCTGTCCTTTCTTTCTACCTTCCTTCCCCCTTCCATCCTTCCTTCCTTCCTTCCTTTTTTCTTTCTTTCTTTCTTTCTTTCTTTCTTTCTTTCTTTCTTTCTTTCTTTCTTTCTTTCTTTCTTTCTTTTCTTTCCTCACTAGGTTGTCCAGGCTGCTCTCAAAATGGCCAACTTGGGTCATCCTCTCACCACAATCTCCCAAACTCCTGCAACCACAGGCTTTTCATTTCATTGGCATCCTGATCTCCTGCCTGGTCTTGAACTCTGGGCCAGAGGTGATCCTCTCACCGAGGTTTGCCATCACCCAAGGTTTTCTGGGTTTTGCTTGGGCTTGAGGTGGGGTCTTGCTATGGTGTCCAGCCTGGTCTGGAGCTCCTGGATTCTGGCCATCTTACCGTCTCGGCCTCCCCAAATACCAGGGAGACATGTGTGAGTCACCCATCTGACACTGCCCCCATGAAAGTTTGAGAGTCCCACCCTCCCTTTCCCCGAGGCGTTGCCTGGGAGAAGTGAGCATTTCCACCCTGAGGAACAAGGCTGGAGAAGGGGTGGGAGCCCTGTCGGAGACATGCCCATGAGCCAGTTGCTACCCCCACGGAGGTCCCAGCTGGTTACACCCACCACCCTCTCCAGGGTCACAGGTCATCCGAAGGGAGCGGACATCACTATGGGGCCTGGAGAGGGGTATGGAGGCCAGGCACAAAGGAGCACATCTCTCATCCTGGTGCTCTGGAGGCTGAGGTGATAGGATGGCCTGAGCCCCTGGGTTCGAGACCAGCCTGGGTGCCTTGTCCAGACCACGTCTCTACAAGAGGCCAAAACAATGAGCCGAGCTTGGTGGCCCAAGTCTTCCTTTTCAGTGACTCAGGAGGCCACTGTGGGTGGCTTGCCAGAGCCCAGCCGGTGGAGGCCACAGTGACTTAAAGCGGGCCTGTGCACTCTGGCCTGGGCGACAGAACGGGGATCCGACTCAGAATAATACCAACCACCACCACAAACACAGGATGGTCTGAGGGACTCAGCCAGGCATCCCAGTCCTTTGGAGGTGCAGGCGAGTGGACAACCTGACCTGCAGGTTTGACACCAGCCTGGGACACTGGGTGAGACCTTGTTTTGGTCATCAAAAATAAATCCAAGGATAAACCGGGCATGGTGGCACAGGGTTGTGGTTCTAGCCACTCGGTGAGCCAAGATGGGAGGATCACCTGAGCAGGGCAGGTGGAGTCCGCAGTGTCCGTGAGCATGCCCCTCTGCTAAGGCCTGGGCAAAAGAATGGGATTTTGATTGCAAATAATAATAATCACCACCACGACCACCATCCCTGCCACCCAGGTCGAGGAGTCACTCTCAGGGATGGGAAATGAAAAGGCAATTTACCACCTGTCTACCTGTGCAGTTTCAAAGTTGGCCTCTGGGCACGTCCATCCCGTACCTTCGACCACGCATCCCAGAAGTCCTACCTCCAACCTCCACACTTGTGCCCCACAGCAATGACACGTGTGAGCTCAAGGAACAGACTGTGCTGAGTTAGGGAGGCCATCGAGCATAGAGTGACCAAGGAGTCCAGCAATGCTGTGGCCAGCCTAGGTTCTGGTCACCTGGTCTGTCTCCTTTGGGTGAGGGGATGGACCCTCTGTCTCCCGAACATTCCATCATCCCACGGCCACATGGACCTTTCCCTAGGGAGTTGTGAACTCCTGTCATGACATACGTTGGAGGTGACTTTTTTTGTCGCTGGAGTCTCCGATGGCTGAACTAGGACATGGCAGCATGATCCTGGCTTCTGGGGCCTCAATCTGCAGGGCTGAAGCAGTACTTCTGCCTCGGCCCCCAAGCAACCTGGACTCTGAGGGCCATCACACCTGACTCGATTTGGGGACACTTTTGCTGAGATGAAGTCTGGCCACATCGCCTTGACTGGTCTCTGATCCCGGGGACTCAGGCAGCCTCCCGCCTTGGCCTCCCAGGGCCCAGGCCAAGGTGCCAGGCCTGAACTAGTATGTGCTTTTGGTGGGGTGACACAAAGGCATGCCCCAGTTCATAGGCCACCACATCCCGTGTAGCCAGGATGTGTAAGCCACCACATGTGACAGTGCTTTCATTCTGGGTAGCGTTGGGGTCTCACTAATTGGCCCAGGCTGGTCTCGAACTTCTGGGTTGCAGCAGTCCCCTGCCTCAGCCACCCAAAGTCACAGCCTGATTGTCTGCTGATCCAACATCTTTCTGGATTTCTAGGTGCAAGTCTGGGCCCTCCTTCCAAATGATCTCTGTCTGTTCACAATGATCCCAACTCCATGCACAAATGTATGCTTTCCTTTTTTATCTTTTTTCCTTTTTTTTTATTTGAGTCGGAGTCTCACTCCTTTATCCAGGATTTATGGTGGTGGCTTGCTCCGGCCACCACAGCCTCGGCCCGCCAGGCTCTGGTGAGTCTTTCATTGGCCTTCCGAGGAGCCAGAATGATAGACACGATCCACCATGAACAGTTCATTTGGGATGGAGGGTAGAGACGAGGTCTCGCCAAGTTGCCTGGGTGTTTCTCAGCCATGGGTTCATGCCGGTCGCTGGCCTGGCCTCCCAAAATGCTGGGATTACGAGGCTGAGTCCCCGAGCCTAGTCTCGATCCTTCATCAAAAGTGAACCAGAATGCCTGGCATGGCAGCCAATGCCTGGAATCTCAACACTCTGGGAGTCTGAGGCGGGAGAATGACTGGAGCCCAGGAGCCCAAGGTCAGCCAGGGCCACGCAGGTAGACCTTGTCTCCACATCCTCCTAAACAGGGAGCCTGGTGTCGAGGGTCCCGTCGTCCTGGCCACTCTGGAGGCTGACTGGAGCATCACCAGAGCCTGTGAATTCAAGCCTGGCAATGGAACATGGTCATGAACATGGGCACCAGGGCAGGCCACAGACCCAGACCCTGTCTCCAAAATCATCAGAATCATGCACAGATTCTAAACTGCATGTGGTGTGTTTACAGGGCAACTGGCTTTAGATCAGAAATAATGGGATTGCGGAGGAAGAAATGTCCCCACTTGAGGGATTTGTCCCTGCCCTTTCTTGGAGGACTCATTGCTGAGTCAGAGGGTCGACCGGCTGGGGCACATTTCTAAACTCAGAAAGGATAGCCGACAGGAACCCAGCTAGGGAGCCTTGAAACTCCCACACCAAAGCGAGGGCAACCACTGGTGGGGTGGGTTGGGGCTGTAAAGTGCCAAACTTGGGGGACCCTCATATGTGGGGGGAAGGACTGAGGGCAGAAGGCTTGCAGGATAATTTCTCTTTCTTTTTTTCTTTCTCTTCTTTCTTTCCTTCTTTCTTTCTTTCTTTCTTTTCTTTCTCTTTCTTCTTCTTTCTTTCTTTCTTTCTTGCTTCTTTTCTTCCTTCCTTCCTTCCTCCCTTCCTCTTCCCTTTCTTTCTTTCTTTCTTTCTTTCTTTCTTTCTTTCTTTCTTTCTTTCTTTCTTTCTTTCTTTCCTCACTAGGTTGCTCAGGTGACTCTCAAATTGCACAACTAGGGCCATCCTCTTAGCCTGGACCTCACAAACTGCTGCAATCACAGACTTTCCATTTAGTCGATCCTGGTGTTCCTGCCTTGTCTTGAACTCTGTGCCAGAGGATATCTTCCCACTGAGGCCTGCACTCACCCAAGGTCTTCTGGCTTTTGCTTGGGGTGGAGGTGGGGTCTTGCTATGGTTTCAAGCCTGGTCTGGTGTTCCCAGATGCTGGCCATTTTCCTGTTTTCACCTCCCTGAGTGCCGAAGAGACAGGCGTGAATGACGTGGTTTCCTCCACCCTCCCAAACGTTTGAGAGTCTCGCCCTCCCTTTCCCCAATGCAGTCCCTCAGAGGAGTGAGTGGGTCCACCCTTAGGAATGAGGTGGGAGGAAGGGTGAGTGCCCCGCTGGAGAAACACCCATGAGCCAGGCACTCCCCCTGTAAGGGCTTAACTGGTGATGCCACCTGCCCTTTCTGGGGACCCAGGTCCTCGAAAGGGA
>NW_007234600.1:8682-14299 GCF_000164805.1 Carlito syrichta
ATGGGAGAGGAAAAGGCAGTTTCTAGACTGTCATGCAAAGCTTCAAAGGTGGCCACCAGCACATCCGAACTTTGCCTTTGGCCATGGGCGCCAAAATACCTGCCTCCACGCTCCACACTTGTGAACCATGGCAAAGACACATGTGAGCTTATGGAATAGATGGCCATGAGTTAGGGCAGCCGTGGGCAGAGTGATCAAGATGGTCCGGCAACATCGCGGCCAGTGCTGGTTTCGGTTGCTAGGTCTGCAACCTTCAGGTGGGGGAAGGGCCTCTTCATCTCCAGATCACTCATCCGTCACCAGCCCACGCAGAACTTTAACTGGGGAGCTGAGGCCACCCATCATGATGCATGTGGGAGGTGTCTTTTTGTCATCAAAGTCTCCATCGGCTGGGCTGGGGCATGGGGACAGGACCGTGGCTTAAGGGCCTTGACCATTGGGGCTTAGTCTTTCCTTCTGCCTTGGCCCCTGAGCAACCAGGACTACCAGGTATACGACGCCTGACTTTATTTTGGGGATCTCTCACCCAGACGAAGTCTGGCCACATCATCCGGGCTGGTCTCCGAACCCTGGGCTCAAGCAGCCTCCCACCTCGGCCTCCAAGGGAACAAGGATGGCAGCCATGAGCCTGGGTGCCTGGCCTGGACTCTCACATGCTGTCAGATGGTGTCACAATAAGGCACACCCTGGGATGGAGGTCACCGCATCCCTTGTACCTGGGACCCTGTGTGCCACCAAAGGCAACTCAAATGTTTGTGTTCTGGCGAATGACGAGGTCTTGCTATGTGATCCAGGCTGGTCTCAAACTCCCGGGCTCCAGCGGTCCCCCACCTCAGCCTCCCAAAGTCACAGCCCGATTGTCTGCTGATCCACCATCTTGCAGGAAATCTACGCCCAAGGCTTTGGCCTCCTTCCCCAATTATCTCTGTCTATACGATGATCCCAACTTGATACACAAATGGATGCTCTTCTTTTCTTTCCTTTTATATATTTTTTGAGGTGGAATCTCACTCCATCATACCGGCTGGATGGCTGTGGCTCGCTCCTGGCCACCGCAGCCTCAGATGCAGGGCTCTGGTCATCCTTCCCTACCGGGCTTTCAAGGAGCTGGAACAACAGGCACATGCCACCTTGCCTGGCTCATTTGGAATGGAGGGTAGAGAAGAAGTCTTGCCGAGATGCTCGGGTGTGTCTTGGACCTGCAGGCTCAGACAAGCCACTGGCCTCAGCCTCCCAAAGCACTGGGATGATTAGGTTGAGCCGCTGAGCCCTGCCTCGATCCTTCATCAAAAATGAACCAGAAGGCCGGGCGTGGCAGCCCATGCCTGAAATCCCAGTGCTCTGGGAGGCAGAATCGGGAGGATGGCTGTATCCCATATGGTCAATGCCAACCCGTGCCTCATAGGGAGACCCCGTCTCTGCACCCAACCAAACAGGGGTTCTGGGGACGTGGTGATCGTCATCCCGGCCACTCCAGAGGTTGAGGCAGGAAGATTGCCAGAGCCCGTGATTTTGAGGCTGGTGGTGAACAATGGTCATGTCCCTGGGCCCCAGCCTGGGCCACAGAGCCAGACACTGTCTCCAAAAACATCAAAATCACACACAGATTCTCAACTGTGCATGGTGTGTTCAAAGGGTGACTGACTTTAGGCCAGGAAAAAATGGGACTTGGGGAAAGAAATGTCCACAGGTGAGAGTTGTGTCCCTGGCCTTTCTTGGTGTAATGTCCTCATTGCCGAATCAGAGGACTGGCCTGCCTGGGGAACATTTCTCACCTCGGAGAGGAGAGTCGGCAGGAACCCGGTCAGGGAGTCTCTGGAACTTCTGCACCTAAGCGGGGGCAGTCATTGGGGGAGGTAGGGACTGTAAGGTGCCGAGCTTGGAGGACCCTCGTATGTGGGGGCTGGGGGGGCAGGACTGAGGGCAGAAGTTTTTCAGATGAAAGGGTTTCTTTGTTGACTTAGATTTTCTTTTTCTTTTTCTTTCTTTCTTTCTTTCTTTCTTTCTTTCTTTCTTTCTTTCTTTCTTTCGTTTTTCTTCCTTCCTTCTTTTCTTTCTTTCTTTCTTTTCTTTTCTTTTCTTTTCTTTCCTCATTAGGTTATCCAGGTTGCTCTCAAACCACCCAACTCGGGATATCCTACCCGTCTTGTTCTCCAAAACTGCTGCGAACACAGGCTTTCCGTTTGGTGGACATCCTGGTTTTCCTGCCAGGTCTTCAACTCTGGGCTGGAGGCGATCCTCCCTCCAAGGCCTGCCCTCACCCTAGGTTTTCTCGGTTTTGCTTGGGGTCGTGGTGGGGGCATGCTATGATGTCCAGCCTGGTCTTGAGATCCCAGGCTCTGGCCTACTTCCCATCTCGGCTTTCCTGAGTGACAAGGAGACAGACGTGAGTCACCAGGCAGTCCCCACCCACCCAAGGGTTTGAGAATCATGCCCTCCCTTTCCCGAGGTGGCCCTTGGGAGGGGCGAGTGGGTCCAACCTGGGGAACGAGGTGGGTGGACATGCCAGTAGGGACATACCTCTGCCCTAGGCGCTCCCCCAATGGAGGGCTCAGCAGGTGACTGTGGCCACACTCTCCAGGGTCCCAGGTCATTCAAAGGGAGCAGTCCTCATGGTGGGTCTCAATAGGGGTGTGTAGGCCAGGCTCAGGGGCTCAGGCCTGTCATCCCAGGATTCTGAGAGATGGAGGGGAGAGGATGGACTTAGTCCCATGTTCGAGACCAGCCCAGGCACCTAGGTGAGACCTTGACTCTACAAAAAGCCAAAAAAAAAAATGATTCAAGCGTGGTGGCACGCACCTGTCATTCCAGCTACTCAGGAGGCTGCGGGAGGAGGATGACCAGAGTCCTGCTGGTGGAGGCTGCAGTGGCCGAGTGCACCTCTGCTCTGGCTTGGGTGACAGAGCAGGATTCTGACTTAGAATAATACCAACAAACACCACCACCACAACCACAGGCTGGGCTCAGGGGCTCAGCCTGGCATCCTGGCCCTACAGAGGTTAAGCATGTGGATGGTCTGAACCTGCAGTTTCAACACTAACCCAGGACACTGGATGAAATGTCATCCTGGCCAACAGAAATAAATCCAAAGATCAGCCGGTCGTGGTGGTGCAGGACTGTGGTTCTAGACATTGGGTGGGCCGAGGTGCAAGGATCACTGAAGTCCAGCAGGTGGAGTCTGCAATGGCTGTTTGCATGCCCCTGTATTTCGACCTGGGGGACAGAGTGGGATTCTGACTCCAAATAATAATAATCACCACCACCACCACCCCTGCCACTCAGTGCAAGGAGTCACCCTCAGGGATGGGAGATGAAAAGGCACTTTTGGGCCTGTCATGCATGGGAGGTTTCAAAGGGGCCACCAGGAACGTCCATCCCATGCTTTCGGCCAAGCGCCCCCAATGGCCTGCCTCCACGCTCCATACTCGTGCCCCACAACAAAGACGCATGTGAGTTCACTGAACAGACGTCCCTGAGCTAGGGCGGCCATCAGGCACAGAGAGAGCAAGGCAGTGCAGCAAGGACGGGGCCAGCCTAGGTTCCGGTCACCCGGTCGGCCAACTTTGAGTCGGGGAGGGCCCCTCCCTCTCCCAATCACTCCATCATCCCCCACCCACGTTGAAGTTTCTCTGGGGAGCCGTGTACGCCTGTTGTGATGCACATGGGAGGTATATCTTTTGTTGCCAGAGTCTCTGTCAGTGGGGCTGCAGTTCAGTGGCACAATCGTGGCTCCTAGTGATTCAACGTGCGGGGCACAGGCCATCTTCCCACTTCAGCTTCTGAGCAGCCTGTACTCAAGGTGCCACCATGCCTGACTCTATTTTGGGTACCTCTCACTGAGACTAGTCCTGGCCATGTTGCCCAGCCTGGTCTCTGACCCCAGGGCTCAGGCAGTCTCTTGCCTTGGCCTACCAAGGTGCGGGTCTGATATCCGTGAGTCATGGTGCCCAGCCTGGACTCACACTTGATGTCGGTGAGGGCTGCACAAAGGTATACACCATGGGTCAGAAGCCACCGCATGCTGTGTAGCTGGGACTGCAGGCGCCTACATGTGCAACACCATTGTCTGCATTTCAGGGAGCGATGAGTTCTCACTATGTGACCCAGGATGGCCTCAAACTTCTGTGCTCCAGTGGTCTCCCGCCTCGACCTCCCAAAACCACAGGCCAATTGTCTGCTGATCCACTATCTTTTGGGAATTCTAGGCCCAAGGTTGCAGCCTTCTTCCCAAAAAATCTCTGTCTGTTTACAATGATCCCAACTCCATACACAAATGGATGCTCTTTTTCTCTTTCCTTTTTACCTTTTTTTCTTTGAGTCAGAATCTCACTCCCTAGCCCAGGCTAGAGGTTGGTTTCTCGCTCCTGGCCACCACAGCCTTGGTCTGCTGTACACCAGCGAGGCTTTCCCTGCCTTCTGTGGAGCCACAGTGACAGGTGCACATCACCATGCACAGCTCATTTGGGATGGAGTGTAGAGACAAGGTCTCACCGAGGTGCATGGGTGGGTCTTGTCCCATGGACTCAGGTTGCTCACTGGCATTGGCCTCCCAAAGCACTGGGATTACAAGGCTGAACTGCCGAGCCCAACCTCAATCCTTCATCAAAAATGAACCAGAAGGACTGGCATGGCATCCCACGCCTGGAATTCCAGCGCTCTGGGTGGCCAAGGTGGGATGATGACTGAAGCCCAGGAACCCAAGCATGCCCGGGCAGTGCAGGGAGACACCATCTCTGCACCCATCCAAACAGGAGGTTTGGTGTCAAGGCGACCATCATCCCATCCACTATGGAGGCTGAGGTAGGATTATAGACAGAGCCTGCGATTTCAAGGCTGGTAGTGAATGACGGTCTTGTCCCCAGGCTCCTCCTGAGTCACAGACCCTGTCTCCAAAAACATCAGAATCGTACACAGATTCTCAATTGCGTGTGGTGTGTTCACAGGGCTACTGACTTTAGAACCAGGAAATATGGGTTTGGGGGGGAAGAAATTTCCCCAGGTGAAGGATGTTTCCCTGGCCTTTCCTGGTGGAAGGTCCTCGCTGCTGAGTGGGTGGGTTGGCCTGTCTGGAGCAGAGTTCTCATCTTGGAGAGAAGAGCTGGCACTAACCGAGAGAGGGAGCCTCAGGAAATCTCGCACCAAAGCAGGCGCAGCCATTTGGGGGGTTTGGAGCTGGAAGGTGCCAAGTTTGGGGGACCCTCACATGTGGCGGGGGCAGATGGGAAGGACTGAGGGCAGAAGGTTTGCAGGAGAATGGATTTCTTTATTTCTTTTCCTCTCTCTCTCTCTTGTTTCCATACTAGGTAGCCCTGCATGCTCTCAAAACACCCAACTCAGGCCTTCCTCTTGACCTCGGACTCCCAAACTGCTGCGATCACAGGCTTTCCATTTGGTTAACACCCTGGCCTTCCTGCCTGGTCTTGAACTCTTGGTCTGAGGTGATCCTCCCACCAGGCCTGCCTTCTGTCAATGTTTTCTGGGTTTTTCTTGGGGTCTAGGTGGGGGCTTTCTATGGTCGAGCCTGGTACCAGTTCCCAGACTCTGGCTATCTTCTCGTCTCGGCCTCCCTGAGTGTAGAGGAGACAGGCGTTAGTTGCCCAACCACCCCCCCAATGTT